>NC_080173.1:47515185-47685695 GCF_950295315.1 Erinaceus europaeus
AGAGAAGGGGAGAGAAAGATAGACACCTGCAGACCTGCTTCACTGCCTGTGAAGCGACTCCCCTGCAGGTGGGGAGCCGGGGGCTCGAACCAGGATCCTTATGCTGGTCCCTGCGCTTTGCACCACATGCGCTTAACCCACTGCGCCACCGCCCGACCCCCTATGCAAATAATTTTTTTTTTCCTCCAGGGTTATTGCTGGGCTCGGTGCCTGCACCATGAATCCACCGCTCCTGGAGGCCTTTTTTCCCCCTTTTTGTTGCCCTAGTTGTTGCAGCCTCGTTGCGGTTATTATTGCCATTGTTGACGTTGCTTTGTTGTTGGATAGGACAGAGAGAAATGGAGAGAGGAGGGGAAGACAGAGAGAGAGGGGAGAGAAAGATAGACACCTGCAGACCTGCTTCACCGCCCGTGAAGCGACTCCCCTGCAGGTGGGGAGCCAGGGGCTCGAACTATGCAAATAATTTTAAGGGACACCAAGGAGGTATTTGGGAATCTGCCCAGTAAGGCTAAACCATAGATAACTGGAAATGTTTTAGTTGCTATCTCATTGCTAGAAACTTGCGAGAGAAACATTCATCTTTTCTACAGAATTTAAGAAAACTTGCGGGATCTGTTCACCCTCAAACATTTCCCATTTCTACTAAAAGTGGTTCTACACCGTGAAAAAAATAATAATACTCTTTGCCATTACAAAGTTCTGTTAGTCAAAAAATACAGTGAATTTTGATCCCTCTACTTGGCCTACAGAAGAATGAATTGCAGGAGCTGCCACTAACCATTTCCATGTCTTGGTTGGGCGCTAATCTAAAATAATAGAGGTGGCTTATCCTTGCAGAAATATGTACCTGGCTTCCATCTCCTAGAAAAGAAATCAGTTGTCAGTTTATTTTATTTTGTTAAACATTTTTTTAAGTATTTTATTTGTTTTATTTTTGAGAGAGATGCAGAGAGAGAAAAATAACGGAAACACCAGAGCACTGCACAGCTCTGGTTTATTGTGGTGTGGGGGGGATTGAGCCTGGGACTTTGGAGCCTCGGGCATGAGAGTCTTTTTGCATAGCCATTATGCTATCTATCCCCGCCCTATTTTATTAAGACTTTCTTTTTTTTTAATTTATTTATTCCCTTTTGTTGCCCTTGTTTTATTATTGTTGTTATTGATGTTGTTATTGTTGGATTGGAGAGAGGGGAGGGAGAATTGTGAAGCAATTCCACTGCAGGTGGGGAGCCGGGGGCTTGAACCAGGATCCTTATGAGAGTCCTTGTGCTTTGTGCCACCTATACTTAACACGCTGCACTACCGCCCAACTCCCATTTTATTTATTTTTTAAAACATTTTATTTGTTGCAGGGAGTGGGGGGTGAGACGGGAGGATAGGATCAGGGCATCACTCTGGTCCATGGGATACCAGAGGTTGAACTCAAGAAGACCTCATGTTTACAAGTGTTGTATTCACTACACAGCCTTCTGGGCCCAGGAAACCAGTTTAAATATGTCATCCTTAGCCCTCTGAGATGTTGGCTTTCCCAGTGGCCAAGAATGAGTATAGGAACCTGCATCATGATCTTGTTAGAATTTTGAAGCTGGGGAGTCGGGCAGTAGTGCAGCAGGTTAGTGCAGGTGTGGTGCAAAGCGCAAGCACTGGAGTAAGGATCCCGGTTCGAGCCCCCAGCTCCTCACCTGCAGGGGAGAGTCGCTTCACAAGCAGTGAAGCAGGTCTACAGGTGTCTTATCTTTCTCTCCTCCTCTCTGTCTTCCCCTCCTCTCTCCATGTCTCTCTGTCCTATCCAACAGTGATGACAATAAAACAGCAAGGGCAACAAAAGGGAATAAATAAATATTTTAAAAATGCAAACAAGAGAGCAATGACTTTAATTTAAAAAGAAGAAGAACAATTTTGAAGCTTGGAGCTGGGTGGTGGATGAGCACATATGTTGCAGTGTGCAAGGACCCAGGTTCAAGCCTCCGGTTCCCACCTGCAAGGGGAAAGCTTTGCGAGTGATGAAGCAGGGTTGCAGATGTCTTTCTGTCTCTTTTTCCCTCTCTGTCTCCCCCTTCCTCTCGATTTCTGACTCTCTATCCAATAAATAAAGATAATTAAAACAAAAAAAAAAACTTTAAGAAAAATGTGAAGCCATGCTCACAGCTTCTGGGCTTCCTTAATCACCAGAGTTGTGAAGTGTGACTACTCTCTCTCTCCTGAAGCTTAGGAAACTAGATGATGCAATAGAAGACTGCACAAATGCAGTGAAGCTCGATGACACATATATAAAAGCCTACTTGAGAAGAGCTCAGTGGTAAGTGCTTCTGCAGGTTGGTGGGAAGAGGGAGTTGCTGATGACCTGCCAGGGGAATTGCATTCGGATGATGAAGCAGACCCAGGGATGTTGTGAGGTCATTTGGTCCTTCCCCCTGCCTCTAGGTGGGATTGTTCCAGCCCTAGAGTATCTTTATAGACCTCCAGCGGAGGAGATTGCACAAGCTCCCTCAGTCTCCCATGCCCCTCACGGTCAGTAAGTTTCCTCTGATGCCTGACCTAAATCCTCTTTGTTAAATTCATTTCCTTTGGAGATTTTATTTTGTGTTTTACACTTTTCCTCTAGCTTGGCACACAGTAGGTGCTCACTTGATAAATGTTTTTGTTGAATGAATGTATGGTGTTTGGAAGAAGACGAAATAAAGTATCTCTTGGATATAGTTGACAGTTGTGCTTATCTTGTTCTGAATTAGGGAAGACAGTCTTAGAGTTGGAAAGAATTCAAATCAGCTCAGCCTTTGAGCTGTACAAGAAACCCCCTTTTAAAAATATCTTCGTCTCAGTGATGATGGGCCAGGAAACACCTGTCTTCAGAGTCACGGTTTCCCCTGCATATTTGTTTATCTTACTTTTGTACAACCTGACTCTTTTCTCTAGATAGGAATATTAAAAGGACTAGGAAAGACTTCTCCCAGAACTATCTCTTCTTTCAGATTAAATTTATTTCTAGATAGAGGGCATCCTGTATTTAAGTTCCTTCAAGAACATCTGTTTTGTTGGATACTAGTCCTCCAAAGAAAAGTGCTGTTACTTCTATCTTCTGAGTTCATAGTTTTTTAAATAGTTTCTTTTTTTTAATATTTAGTCCCTCTTGTTGACCTTGTTGTTTTATTGTTGTTATTGATGTCATCGTTGGATATGAAGAGAGAAATGGAGAAGGGAGGGGGAGACGGGCAGAGAAAGATAGACACCTGCAGACCTGCACTTGTGAAGCAACTCCCTTGCAGGTGGGGAGATGGGGGCTTGAACTGGGATCCTTAGGCCGGTCCTTGCGCTACCACCCAACTCCTGCTTTCATAGTTCTTTAAACTCTCCAGTCTCCTCAGGTGCAGAATATAATCTGTTGGGTTGTTGGAGAAGTCATGATAAATATTTGCATAGAAAAATGGTCATAACTTATCTGACAACCCAGTATTTCCCAGAATTGCCCACAATAAAAAAAGGAAAACTGTGTATTTTTTCCAAATAAATTTCTAAGTCTGTCAAATAGAAAAATATACAGAATTCTATGATACTGTCTGTCATCTTTACAGATAAAGGGGAGAAATGTGGGGCGGGGCTAGATAACATAATGGATAGGCAAACACTCTTATGCCTGAGGCTCCAAATCCCAGATTCAATCCCTGTACCACCATGAATTAGAGCTCAGCAGTGCTCTGGTAGAAAGGGGGGGGGGGGGGCGTGTTGGGCAGTGTTGCAGCTGGTTAAGCGCACGTGGTGTGAAGTGCAAGAACTGGCACAAGGATCCTGGTTTGAGCTCCCGGTTCTGTATGTGCAATTTTTTTTTTTTAAACCAGGAACTGCTTTCATCAAGTAAGTCTTTGTAGTAGAAGCAAACAACTATCCTTCAGGTGACTGTGTCTGAGATCCCACCACAAGGAGCGGTGTTTGGTTTAGTTGACCAAGAGCTTGCCAACACTTCCCTGGAACAGCTGGGTTGACAAGAAGTTCTGGAGATGAGCTCAGGCCAAAGTCTAAGCAGATGTACAACCACTGCCAGTCTGCCTCAGTTTACCCCTAAAATTGGGGAAGTGCTAGATCTTTACTATATCTCCTGTTGTCAGCCAGAGATCGCTTGTTTTCTGTAATACCCAGCTACTTTTCTACTTCTCTTCAACTTTGGGGGTGGGGAGCTACTATATAAGGGTGTTGTTAAGTTATTAAAAATTATTTTCTTGGGAGTCGGGTGGTAGTGCAGTGGATTAAGCGCACATGGCGTGAAGCGCAAGGACCTGCATAAGGATGGAGGTTCAAGCCCCGGCTCCCCACCTGCAGGGAAGTCCCTTCACAGGCGGTGAAGCAGGTCTGCAGGTATCTTATGTATCTTATCTTTCTCTCCCCCCTCTCTGTCTTCCCCTCCTCTGTCCATTTCTCTCTGTCTTATCCAACAACAACGACATCAATAACAAAATAACTAACAACAGTAAAAAAAAAATTATTTTCTGTTGTTTGGTTGTTTTTATCAAAGCCCTGCTCAGCTCTTTCTTACAGTGGGTGGTGTCAAGAGTTGAACCTGGGGCCTCAAAACCTCAGGCATCAAAGTCTTTTGCATAATCACTATTCTGTCACCCTGGTACTACCATCATATTTTTAAAAGTGTGAAGAAAAGGGCAACTTACTTGAGATGCTAGCATAAGCCAGAGCTAAATGGTACTCTGGTGATAAAGAAATGGGGGGGACAGGCACCCCTCTCCATTTCTGGCTGTCTCTATGCAATAAATAAATAAACATAATTAAAAGGGGGGGTGGGGGTAGAGGCACCCAAGGTCCCAGGTTCAGTTCCCAGCATCATCATAAATCAGAGCTGTGAGCAATGCTTTGGTTGAGAGAGAGAGAAGAGAGTGGAAAGAGGCTAGTATTGTCAATATTTCCATTTTATAGATAAAAGAAAAAAAAAGAAAGAGGCTGGGGAGACAATAGAATGGCTTTACAAAAGAGCCTGAGGCTCCAAGGTCCCAGGTTCAATCCCCAGCACCACCATAAGCCAGAACTGAGCAGTGTTCTGATCTGTTTCTTCTCTCTCTCTCAAAAATGAAATAAGGGAGTCGGGTGGTAACGCAGCGGGTTAAGCACAGGTGGCACAAAGAGCAAGGACTCTGGTAAAGATACCAGCTCGAGCCCCCAGCTCCCCACCTGCAGGGGTTTGCTTCACACAGGCGGTGAAGCAGGTCTGCAGGTGTCTATCTTTCTCTCCCCCTCTCTGGCTTCCCCTCCTCTCTCCATTTCTCTCTGTCCTATCCTACAACGACATCAATAACAACAACAATAAAACAACAAGGGCAGCAAAGAGGACTAAATAGATAAATATTTAAAAAAAGAAATTAAAAAGTTCCTGTCCCCATCTGCAGGGTAGTTGCTTCATTAACAGTGAAGCATTGCTGCAGGTATCTGTCTCTATATATCTCCCTCTCCCCTCTCAATTTCTCTGTTCTATCAAATAAAAAATGAATTAATTAAAAATAAAGAAAGAAAATGTTTACTATATTACCCATGAGCCTAGAAAGTTCATTATGGTTGGTCGGGGAGATGTCACAGTGGACAAAGCATTGGACTCTCAAGCATGAGGTTTCTGAGTTCAATCCCCAGCAACACATGTGCCATAGTATATATGGTTCTTTCTCTCTCCTCCTATCATTCTCATTAATAAATAAATAAAATCTTCAAGAAGAAATAAAAAAGTTCATTAAGGTTTCTTATTTGTCACATCAGTTACTGGTTTTCTTTGCTTGGTTTTATATATCTCATTCTGTTGGGTTGTCAGAAAAGTTATGGCATATTTTTCATGCAAAAATGCTTTATGACTTTTCCAACAACCCAGTATAAGCATTCTTGGAGTCCCTGAACATTATTCTCCTGTTTATGTAGGCCACTGTTTTAGGGTGGTTTTTTGCTTTGTTTTGTTTTGGTTTTGTTTTTTGTTTTTTGCCTCCAGCATATTACCACTTTTTTTTTTTTTTTCTGATAGGACAATAGACACCTGCAGACTTGGTTTCATCACTTGTGAAGCAGTGTTTTTTAAAGTTTTTTATTAGTGATTTTTTCTTTTTTATTTACTTACTAGCTAGAGACAGAGAGAAATTGGGGGGGGTAGAAAGAGAGAGAGATGACACCTGCAGCATTGCTTCAGCTTTCCCCCTGCAGGTGGGGACCAGGGTCTTGAACCTTCATCTAGTGCACTGTAACATGCACGCTTAACCAGGTGCGCCACTGCCTGGCCCCTTTTATTAGTGATTTACAAAATTATAAAATGACAGATATATAATTCTGTATAGTTCCCATCAAGTTTTTTGTCCCATCCCCTCCATTCAAACTTCCCTATTCTCTGTCCTTCTGAGAGTATGGACCAAAATTATTTTGAGGGTATAGAAGGTGAAAGTTCTGATTTCTACAGTTGCTTCTCTGCTGGACATGGGCATTGGCAAGTCAATCCATACTCCCCAGCCTGTTTCTCTTTCCCTAATGGGACAGGGCTCTGGAGAGGTGAGACTTCAGGACACATTGATGAGGTCGTCTGTCCAGGGAAGTCAGAATGGAATCATAGTAGCAACTGCAACTTGGTGGCTGAAAGGTGGTAAGACATAAAGCAGGACAAGTTGTTAAATAGACAGGAACCAAAAGGTAGGAATAGAGCAGATGAAATTGGTGTCTTTGGGTGTCTTCCCACTTTTTTAAAGCCATAAATCAAGATATTGCCAATAGAGATTTCTGTTGATAAGATAGTTGGGTTTTTGGGAGTCTGGTGGTAGCACAGTGCGTTAAGTGCACATGGCGCAAAGCGCAAGGACCAGCAGAAGGATCCCCGCTCGAGCCCCAGCTCCCCACCTGCAAGGGAGTCCCTTCACAGGTGGTGAAGCAGGTCTGCAGGTGTCTTATCTCTCCCCCTCTCTGTCTTCCCCTCCTCTCTCCATTTCTCTGTCTTGTCCAGCAACAACGACGACAACAATAGTAACTACAAAATAAAATAAAACAAGGGCAACAAAAGGGAATACATAAGTATTTTACAAGCAAAAGAGATAGTTGGATTTTCTTGTACTGGCTACACCAGTAGCAACCCACCTGCCCTGGCCTCCACACCTGGTGGGGTGCCAGTGTTTGTGAAGCTAGTTTGTGGTGGAACAAGATGCACCTGCACCACAGTCGTTTCCCACTCTCCAGCTGGTGGCATTTGCCTCTAGAGCTCTTACCATAAGCTCTTTAGTTGGTAGGTCAGCATTAATGCCATTGATCTTATCACAGCATGGAAATACTCCTTTGCTTCTATGGAAGAAGCGCCTAAGTGGCCTGGCAATCAGCTTGCTAAGGGAGTGTCTTCCCATCTTGAGCCATGGCCCCTCCTTTTACACTATGGAAATGAGAGCAGTGCTGTATTCAGTCACCTTTTCTGTCTCAACCTGCCTAAGATCTCTTGGACTGGTGTTAGTGGAAGCATTTTCTGGCAGCTACCATCTTGATCAAGTAGTGGCTCACTAATACCACTTCTATGGATTGGAGCTAAACCCGCATGTCAGTAGCACTATAGCTTTCAAAGTTCTTCCATTTTTCTCACTCAATAACTCGATATTTTGTGTCTTAATCTCAAATAATGAAGTAAATGCCATCACATTTCTTTTCTTAAAGCAGTCCAGATGTCTCTTGGTAGATGTGTGCAAAATTCAAAGAAGCTTCTCCTCTTGGTTGCTTTCTGCTTAGAGCAGAATTTCACTTTGCTAGTAAGATCCAAATGTCATGAAGGCTTTTTCTTTTCTTTTTTCTTCCTCCTCTTGAACTAGTTACCTAGTCACTTTCCTTTCACTGCCAGCTTAAGGACTCCTGTTCATGAAACATCTCAGCCAAAATCGTGTATATCTTAAGTCATTCCTCTTCCCTCAAGAGCGGTGATGCTGAGACTATTGCTATTTATATCTAAGAACTGTACACTGCCCTGGTTTCCTTTTCAGTTACACGGACACAGAGCAGTATGAAGAAGCAGTCCGGGACTATGAAAAGGTGTATCAGACAGAGAAAACAAAAGGTAACGGGACTTGATCGCCTTTTACTTATTTATTTTTAAAAGGAAAATAGTTTATTCTTCAATACGCCAATTCTAGGTCAGGTTCTACTTGTGTTTTCTCTTCTGATCTTGTTTTTCAACTTCTGCCTGAGAGTGAGATCGTCCCATGTTTATCCTGTTTCTGACTTATATCACTTAACATGAAACATGATTTTTTCAAGCTCCATCCAAGATGGGCTAAAAATGGTGAAGTCACCGTTTTTAATAGCTGGGCAGTATTCCATTGCGCATATAGACCACAGCTTGCTCAGTCGCTCATCTGTTGTTGGGCACCTGGGTTGCTTCCAGGTTTGGGGGAATTTGATAGTCTTTTATAGGTAAAGTATTTTTGTTGTTCTTTGTTTTGTTTTACCAGGGCATTGCTCAGCTCTGGCTATGGTGGTACTAGGGACTGACCTAAGAGTTTAAACAATCTCCCCAACCCTCAAAGCATTTAAGATTTTTTAAATTCTTATTTATTTCATATTAGATAAACAGAAAGTTCACATTGAGAAAGAGAAGCCAAAGCACCACTCTAGTACATCTGGGCTTCAAACCAGAATACTCTTATGTGAAAGTCCCACACTCTACCAGTTGAACTATTTTTCCAGTAACTCTAAAACTGACACAGGGTAGTTTGATGTAGGGGTTGGGACCTATCATCATGAAGGATTGCATAGAAATCCAAACAGAGATCCTGAGTTTGACATAGGCGTCTGTTTTCTTTCTTTCATTCTTTTCTCTCTCTCTTTTTTTTTTTAATTATCTTTATTTATTAGATAGAGACAGCCAGAAATCTAGAGCGAGAGAGACACAGATACACCTACAACACTGCTTTACCACTTGTGAAGCTTTCCCCCTACAGGTGGAGACCGGGGACTTGAACCTGGGTCCTTGCACATTGTAATGTGTGTGCTCAACCAGGTGGGCTACCACCCAGTCCCCGGCACCTGTTTTCTAAGGTCAGGTCCTCCCTATCACTTTCACTTCCTTTTCTGTGTGGTGAGGTTGATGTGAGAAACCTGTGTATTAGTAGCTTGCTTGCTTTTTGTTCCCATGATGGGGGAGAGGGAGGTGGGTGCGCAGAACAACACTCTGGCATATGTGGTGTCAAGGCTTCGCCTTGGAGCTTCATACCTCAAATCCAAAACGTTACACTACGTTACCTCCCAAGAGTTTTTGGTTTATTGATTGTATATAAGTTTAATGTGAGACATCCAGAGAGCGGAAAGCAGGTAAGAGTACCACTCTGGCACATGCAACACCAGGTATTGAACCAGGAGCCTCAAGTTTGTAAGTCTGATGCTTTACTAGTTCTTTTATTATTATTATTATTATTATTATTTACCAGAGCACTGCTCAGCTCTGGCTTATGGTGTTATAGGGAATTTTTAACCTGGGACTTTGGAGCCTCAGGCTTTTTCTATAACCACTATGCCATTTTTTTTTAAATATTTATTTTATTTATTTATTCCCTTTTGTTGCCCTTGTTGTTTTATTGTTGTAGTTATTATTGTTGTTGTCGTTGTTGGATAGGACAGAGAGAAATGGAGAGAGGAGGGGAAGACAGAGAGGAGGAGAGAAAGACAGACACCTGCAGACCTGCTTCACCGCCTGTGAAGCGACTCCCCTGCAGGTGGGGAGCCAGGGTTCGAACCGGGATCCTTATGCTGGTCCTTGTGCTTTGCGCCACGTGCACTTAACCCGCTGTGCTACAGCCCGACTCCCGCCATTTTTTAAAAAAGGTTTTATTACTTAATGGAAGAAAAAGAACCAGAGCATGCTGGGGCTCAAACTTGGGACCTCATGTTGAGAGTCCGGTGCTTTATTATTCATTGTGCCACTTCTGGGCCACTGCTTCAGCATTTTATGTGGCTTAGGAATTGAGCATAGGACCCAGACATGCAAGGCACATGCTGTGCTACTGTGTCACCTCCTCTACCTTTGAGATTTTTTTTTTTTTAATCTTCAGGGGAAAAAATATTTAATAGCCCCTGGTACAGTCAACACTGTTTCTAGGGATTAGGTTATGGAAGCCAGAATCATATTTATCCATTGACTCTAGATATCTCCCTTAGAACACAAACAACTCCTTAAAAATGCACAACTGGAACTAAAGAAGAGTAAAAGGAAAGATTACTACAAGATTTTAGGAGTGGACAAGAATGCTTCTGAAGACGAGATCAAGAAAGCTTATCGGAAACGAGCCTTAATGCACCATCCAGGTAGACCATATGGGAGCTGATAACTGAGTGGGAAGGGCAAGACAGGCCCACTGCCTAACTCAGAATGAAAGCCTCTAGCAGGCTTGCTGGGGAGGTGTTGCTAAGTTCCATACTCTCTAAATTTGAAGAAGGACCAATTTATTTATTTATTTATTTTTCCTAACTGGGGGCTTGGTGCCTGCACTATGAATCCACTGTTCCTAGTGACTTTTTTTTTTTTATAGTAGAGAGAGAAATTGAAAGGGGAAGGGAGATAAGAGTGGGGAGAGGAAGGTAGACAGCTGCAGATCTGCTTCACTGCTCATGAAGCATTCCCCCTGCAGGTGGGGAACAGGGGCTTGAACCTCTGCATCTCTGCCCAACCCCCAAGAAGTACTAAATTCTAAAATCACACATAGTGGTCTCAATTTTTTTTTTGATAGTATCATTTTTTTCCTTTTATTTTTCTTCCCTTTTGTTGCCCTTGTTTATCATCGTTACTGTTGTTATTGCTGTCGTTGTTGGGTAGGACAGAGAGAAATCAGAAAGATAGACACCCGCAAACCTGCTTCACTGCCTGTGAATCGAACCCCCTGCAGGTGGGGAGCCGTGGGCTCAAAACAGGAACCTGATGCTGGTCTGTGCGTTTTCTGCCATGTGTGCTTAACCTGCTGCGCCACCCCTCAGCTCCTGTTTTATCTTTAGTTATTGGATAGAGACAGCCAGAAATTGGGAGGAGGAGGGGAGATAGAGAGACACCTGCAGCACTGCTTCACCAGTCGCAAAGCTTTCCCCCTGCAGGTGGGGACCGGGGACTTGAACCCGGGGCCATGTGCACTGTAACATGTGCACTCTACCAGGTGCACCACCACCCAGCTCTCTTTTTTCCTTTTTCTTTTTTAAAAGAATTGTTCTTGTTACATGTGATAGGTATTGAGACACACCTCTCTGAGACTGAATATTGAGGGTTTTGTTTTGAGTTGTTTATAACATTTATCTCAGAACAATAAAGATTCAGATTTGTAACAAAGAAAAAAATTCCTGGGGAATCGGGTGGTAGTGCAGCGGGGTAAACGCACGTGGTGCAAAGTGCAGGGACTGGTGTAAGGATCCCAGTTTGAGCCTCGCTCCCCACCTGCAAGGGAGTCGCTTCACAGGCGGTGAAGCAGGTCTGCAGGTGTCTCTCTTTCTCTCCCCCCCTCTGTCTTCCCCTCCTCTCTCCATTTCTCTCTGTCCTATCCAACAATGACAACATCAGTAACTACAACAGCAATGAAAAACAAGGGCAACAAAAGGGAAAATAAATATAAAAGAAAGAAAGAAAGAAAGAAAGAAGAAACTTCCTTAAGCCTCTGAGTTTGTCCTGATCTCCCTTTAGATCGGCACAGTGGAGCCAGTGCTGAAGTTCAGAAGGAGGAGGAGAAAAAGTTTAAAGAAGTTGGAGAAGCTTTTACCATCCTTTCTGATCCGAAGAAAAAGACCCGCTATGACAGCGGACAGGACCTGGATGAAGAGGGCATGAATATGGGTGGTAGGTTGCCATTCTAATGGCATACTTTCCCTTCCACTATAAAAACCAAGAGAGAGAAGCCAGAGCACCACTCCAGCACATGTGGTGGCCGGGGATTCAACTGGAATCTTAAGATAGTCAAATCCGGGAGTCAGGCAGTAGTGCAGCGGGTTAAGCGCACGTGACACAAAGCTCGAGGACCAACGTAATGATCCCGGTTTGAGCCTCCGGCTCCCCACCTGCAGGGGAGTCGCTTCACAGGCGGTGAAGCAGGTCTGGCGTCTGTCTTTCTCTCCCCCTCTCTGTCTTCCCCTCCTCTCTCCATTTCTCTGTCCTAACAACGATGACATCAATAACAATAATAATAACTACAACAACAATGAAAAACAAGGGCAACAAAAGAGAAAATAAACAGAATATATATATATATATATTTTAAATATTTATTCCCTTTTGTTGCCCTTGTTTTATTGTTGTAGTTATTATTATTGTCGTTGTTGGATAGGACAGAGAGAAATGGAGAGAGGAGGAGAGAAAGATAGACACCTGCAGACCTGCTTCACCGCCTGTGAAGCGACTCCCCTGCAGGTGGGGAGCCGGGGTTCGAACCGGGATCCTTATGCCGGTCCTTGTGCTTTGCGCCACCTGCGCTTAACCCGCTGCGCTACAGCCCGACTCCCAGAATATATTTTTTTTAAAAAAAGACATTCAAATCCATTGCTCTGGTAGTTGAATATTACTCCAGCAATCCCATTTCTTTCTTTATTAATGAAAGAAAACACTAGAGGACTCTCACTAAAGCTGTGCCTGGGATTGAATTCTAGGCCTTATGCTTGAGGAATTCAGTACTTTCTCCATGTCACCTTCCAGACAGACTTTTTTAAAGATGTTTTTTTCTCTCTCTCTTTTTTTTTTAATTTTGTTTATGAGAGGTTGAGGAGGAGAGAGAGCCAGAGCATCACTCTGGCATATTCGATGCCTGCCAGGGATTAAAATTAGGACTTCATGCTTGAAAGTCCAACACTGTCCATTTGCCACCTTCCAGGCCACCATTTTATGTCATGAGCTAGAAAGACCCAAGCAACACTCTGGCATATGCAGTGCTAGAAACTCACACATACAGGCACTGGATCAGATTTAAGCTTTAGAAATATTTCTGTGATGGCAGTGAGGAGAGGTGAAGGATGGACATGGAGGGAAGACACCAGATGTTGGAGGGCACAGTTGGGCAGTACTGATAGATCTGAATGTGTTAGAAAGGGCGGAGAGTGAGTGAGCTTGCAAAGCTAGCTGTGTGGAGCCATTCACTGTGTTGGGTGACCCAGGAAGAGTAGCAGATGCATAGGCAAAAAAAAAAAAAAAAAAAAACCACTTTCGGACACACATACCTATGGTCTCCACTGGTAGAGAAAAGTTTTGTGCAGCTCAGGGAAGGCACTAGACCTAGTAGCCAGGTAGGGAGCCCAGCACTGGACTACAGAGTTGGAGTTTTGGGTTTTGCTCTTTTTACTAGCCGTGGACCTTGGGGCAGATTGCATGAGCTCCCTATTTCTATTTTATTGAATATTAATTGAGAATATTTCTGGGTGAGGACAGTAGCATAATACAGATAGCAGAGAGACTTTCTTATTACTGAAGCTCCGAAGTCCCACATTCAATTCCCCGAACCACCATAAACCAGAGCTGATCAGTACTATGGCAGAAAGGGTGGGGGGTGGTGGCACACCTAGTTGAGTGCATGTTACAACCTAGGTTCAAGGCCCCCGACCCCGCTTGCAGGGGAAAAACTTTGCGAATGGTTAAGCAGTGCTGCAGGTGTCTCTCTCTCTGTCTCCCTCCATTTTCTCGACTTCTGTCTGTCTCCGACAAATAAGAAAGAAAGGGAAAAGAGAGAAAGAAAAGTTAAAGAAAAGAGAGTATTTCGTTGTTGGAAAAGTCATGATGCATTTTTGTATAGAAAAATGTCATTTTGATGACAACCCAGTATATGTACAAATTACCAGCAGTATAACTGGTACATAGTAGGTGCTTAATAAACCATAGCTTTTATCTATTGTGCAGTCTAAACAGCATGGGATCAAATACAGTGTATCATAGATCTGGTTCTCCTAATTGTTCTTGATAGCATTTAAGCAAGACAGCTTTGCTTTTTCAGTATCAGCCATCGCATTAGAGGAATACAAGTCTGTAGAGGTCTAGTTACTAAGTGCAGGGGGCATTCCTAATTGTACAAGGCGCAGCCTGGTGGATGGAGGCAAAGAGCATTTTCCTGTGGCTGAAGGGGACATATCTGAGATGTGGGATCTGGTTTTGCAGAGGATGGGGTGGTTTGCTCATCTCTAATGTGTGAGCTTTTGGAAAAGAAGGGAAAGCTTTGGAGGAGACCCATCCTCAGAGTCATGGTAAGCTCCTCTCAACACTTCCTTTTCACCACTTTACCCCTTTCTTTGTTATCTTGCTCCACAGATTTTGACGCCAACAATATCTTCAAGGCATTCTTTGGTGGTCCTGGGGGCTTCAGCTTTGAAGGTGGGTATGCCTAATGGATATCACAACTCCCCCATTAGGCAGTTGAGTCATATGTGCCAAGAGTGGATGGTGGGAGACCTGGTTGAGCGACATATTACAATGTGCAAGGACCCAGGTTCAAGTCCCCGGTCCCTACCTGCAGGGGGAATGCTTTGTGAGTGGTGAAGTAGTGCTGCAGGTGTCTGTCTCTGTCTCTATCACTGCCTTCCCTCTTGATGTCTGCCTGTCTCTATCCAATAAATAAAGATTTAAAAAAAAATTTTTTTTTAAGTGGATGGAAGAGGAGGGGATCCTGGGCACGTCTCTTTAGGGCCAGGGGCATCTCTAATTGCCTAGTGTCAGGACTTAAGCGCCAAGGCCCAGGTCTTAGAAATGAGACACTGAGGTGGCGCAAAGTGCAAGGACTGGTGTAAGGATCCCAGTTCGAGCCCCCAGCTGCCCACTTGTAGGGGGGGTCACTTCACAGGCGGTGAAGCAGGTCTGCAGGTGTCTATCTTTCTCTTTCCCTCTCTGTCTTCCCCTCCTCTCTCCATTTCTCTCTGTCCTATCCAACAACTACAACATCAGTAATAACTACAACAATAAAGAAAAGGAGGGCAACAAAAGGGAATAAATATTTTAAAAAGAAAGAAATAACACAGTGACGTGCTGTCATACCCCGAGCTGTCTGGTATTCTTGAGGCTTCTGTTTGGGTTTGAAGTGGCCCTTCAAGACTTTTTCCATAATCAGAATAAAGTGATCTTCCCTAGAAACCTCACAGAGCCAACTAACAAAATTTTCTTTTCCTTTACAGCATCTGGTCCAGGAAATTTCTTTTTTCAGTTTGGCTAGTGATAAGAAATCATTCAGAAAAACTATCCAGATAAAATGCAGATTTGCTCAGTTCAACCTTGAATGTGGACACAATTCACCTCCTCCCTTCATCATGTCTCCATGTACTTAGAGCAGTTTCATTTTCTCGGTTGGCTACCCTGTGTCTCTGTGAGTGGGGTGAAGGAAAGGGAGCCAGCACCGAAGACTGCGGGTAGGGGAGGGAGGTGGGGGGCGGATAGGGAGGCAGCTTGTGAATTTTTGTTTTACAGTTTAACTTTATTAAAAAAGAAAAAAAAGATTAAGAGAATAAAATGTTTTGACCCATTGTGGTACTCTACACTGTCACCCGCTTTGTGTCACACCAAAGTCAAATGAGCCAGAGCTGAGCCCTCAGCATGGGAGAGATGCCCCACAAAGGGGGTGAGCTCCCAGAATCTGGAAGCAAGTAGGGCATAGCTACCTCTGCTGAACCTAATTAATGTGTAGCTGCCGAGCAGACCCCCAGGAATGCTGTGGTGCCCAGCCTGGTGTCCGTCACAGAAAGTCTAGAAAACATGCTTAGCTTATAGCAAGAGCCACCAGAAGCCACCGTGAATTCACACAACAGCTGTGCATCCAAAGCTCACACGGAGTGTGGTGACTGAATTGTCCGGCTGGGCTGACCTGTTTACACAGGCTCTCATGGTTCTTGTTGCTAAAGAGAGCATTGAGGAAGATGGAGACCAGTGCAATTTCTGCCTCCTTGAACTACAGACCCTCACTGGACCCAGGAAGCAGGTCACTAAAGTGCCCACATAGAAGAAAAAAAAAACAACTAAAGTTGAAAATGTCCGTGTGTGTGTGTGTGTGTGTGTGTGTGTGTGTGTCGGTTACGCAGTGAGTGTGCCTGCTGCTCCAGCTAACGGGGGATGACAGACTGCTACATGTTCCTTGTGCCCCACTGGCCCCCACCTCATGTGTTTCTAAGCTTATCTCCTTTCTACCAACTCATGAAAGCCAACACTGTTCAGCTGCCCTGCCTCACCACAGCTGTGCCCAGCCAGCAGAGACAGGACCGACGGCCCCAAGCCGTGGGACAAAGCCAGTCCTAATACAGCCAACCCTTGCCTCCCAACAAGTCTTTGAGCTGGGCACAGAAGAGGAGAGAGACTGTACACGTCTAGGATTAACATGATTTATTTCATTACCAGTCTTACAAGTTGCTGAAGTTGGGCAAGTCAGAATAGTAACTTAAATCCCAAGTACTTTTGTCAAATGACAACCTGATTAGCAAGGCCCCGTTACTGAGCAGAAAGCAGAGGAAGGCAGCCCAGAGACCACAATACATGTAGCATTGCTAGCCCCCCCCAGCACTGGGAGGAGCTTGCCCCTTAACAGCCAAGAGCCCACTCCATTGGCTCTTGGTACCCACCAACCCCCTTTAGAGGAGGCAGAGGCACCAGGGAGGATGAGTGAGGCTGAGACCTCCCCACCAAGGTCACATCTCTAGCCTCAGTCACCTCTTCCTGGGGTAAAACCAGTAGCCAGCCTAGGGTTGGCTATTTGCTGTTTTCTTTCTTAGCTATCAAACTGTTACCTAGTTATGGTATGGAGGAGGGGACAGGCACTTAGGACCAAAGGGGAGAGACAAACCGCTCAAGCCTTCTTGGGGCTGTACTGATTAAGAATCAAGATCAAAGCCCAAGGGAGTCCCTCTCAAACCCACCAGCAGTTTTCCACAGCTGTGGCGACCTCCCTGTAGGGCTGTGCTATGCACCCCTGCCAGAATGGAGGGAGGGGCACTAGAGGCACCAGTGGCTAGAGGAGGGCTCAGCTATGGCCAAGCCTGGCTCCATCAACTTTGGTCCAGGTTCCTGAACAGTGCCAACCATTCAGGGTAGTTGTGTTGACAACTGGAACGTTAAAGAGGGGAAGAGAGTACACAGGGAGAGAGGCAGTTATTGTACACATTTCTTTGAAGTTACAAGTAAGTTAACAGAATTTAAAAAAAAAACTTTTGAAAACAAAGATCAAGCAGAGGGCATGTTCCTCCCTCCTCCCTCTTCCCTTCTAGAGGGAGGGGCATGTGGGGCAGACACTCAAATGATGGTGCAGGACTGCATCGCACCCCCCTTCTGGCTGCCATGTGTAGGCACAGGTGTGCCCTTCCCATAGTAGCCAGTGAAGATGGCCCTGACCTCCATCTTCTTGGCTAGGTTCAGCATCCAGCGCCCATTGCCCAAGTTGTAGAGTTTGCCCCGGTGCAGGTCACCCACCTCCTCGCCTCGGTTGCCCCCCTTCTTCTGCCGCACAATCTCTAGGAGGTCAATGCCCGTCTGCACAGCCTCCACGTCATCTGCACAGCCCAGAGTGATGTGAGCGCGGCTCCCTGGGGGCAGGTTGTCGGTGGGGGACAGCTTGTCCACCTCATTTGGCCACAACAGCAGCTCCTGCTCGCTCAGCTCCACCTGTGCGCCAGTTGTCTTGGGTGTCACAAAGATGGCAGAGATGGTCAGCGTGAAGGCCTTGCAGTAAGATTTCTTCACCACCTGCGCAGTGAGAACCAGAGGACTAAGCTGGAGGACAGGCTGACCAAAGCTGGGCAGGTAGGAACAAGCACAGGGCATGTCATCTACAATGAGACCTGCAGCCTGTGTGACCTGGGGGCCCTCCGTGGACACTGTTCAGGCTGATGTGAAGATCTAGGCCCCTGGAGGGCTCTGGGTAAAAAATAACATTGGCCCAGGCCAGGTGGTTATGTACCTGATTAAGCACACATCACAGCGTGCAAGGACCCAGGCTTGAGCCCCCACTGCCCACCTATAGGGGGAAGCTTCACCAGTAGTGAAGCACTGTTGCAAGGGTCTGTCTCCCTCTCTATCCTCTCCTCCCTTCTCCATTTCTCTTGGTCCTATCCAATAAAAATAAATAAATTTAAAAGTGTTCAGTAGAAAATTTAAAAACAACACAAAAAATAAAATAGCGGGTGATCTGGGGAGTGGCACAGTGGATAAAGCATTGGACTCTCAAGCATGAAGTCCTGAGTTCAGTCCCTGGCTGCACATGTACCAGAGTGATGTCTGGTTCTCTCTCTCTCTTTCCCTGTCTCCTCTTATCTTTCTCATTAAAAATAAAATATTTTAAAAAATAAAAGAATGGGGGGGCCAGGTGGTGACGCACCAGGTTAATCGTTCACATAGTGCATAAGGACTCAGGTTCAAACCCCTGGTCCCCACCTCCAGGGGGAAAGCTTCACAAGCAGTAAAGCAGGGCTGCAGGTGTCTGTCTCTCCCTATCTCCCCCTTCCTCTCAATTTCTGACTGTGTCTATCCAATAATAAACAAGAATATTTTTAAAAAATAATAAAAGAATGGACCTGGAAGGTAGCACAGTGAATAAGGCCTTGGACTCTCCAGTATGAGGTCCTAAGTTCAGCCCCAGGTGTCCCAGAAGCCACAGTGATACTCTGGTGTTCTCTAACATGGATTGTTTTTAAAAAAGATGGCAACAGAACCTGCCTGTGAGGATGCAAGAAATGATAAGGTGAGGAGCTTATTAGAATAGTGTCGACATGTTCAGTGGGGAAGCAATTACAGAAGCCAGACCTTCCACTTTCTGCATCCCGTAATGATCCAAGGTTCATACTGGCAGAGGGATAAAGAATAGGGAAGCTTATCAAGGAAGGGGATTGGATACAGTGTTCTGGGGGTAGGAACTGTGTGGAACTGTATTCCTCTTATCCTATGGTCTTGTCAATATTTCCATTTTATAAATTGGGGGCAGTAGCGCAGTAGGTTAAGCGCACATGGTGCATAGCGCAAGGATCAGCATAAGGATCACAGTTCAAGCCCCTGGCTTCCCACCTGCAGGGGAGTCGCTTCACAAGCGGTGAAGCAGGTCTGCAGGTGTCTTTCTCTCCCCCCTGTCTTCCCCTCTTGATTTCTCTCTGTCCTATTCAACAATAATGACGGCAATGGCAACAAAAAGGGAAAAAATAGCCTCCGGGAGTAGTGGATTCTAGTGCAGGCACAGAGCCCCTGTGATAACCCTAGAGACAAAAAAAAAAAAAAAGAATAGTGTTAGACCCAGAATAAATGCTGTAGTTACTGCTCTGCTCACTCTGGTGTCCAGACAGTATCCTAGAGGGCAGAATGAAACAAACACCTTTCATCAGAACCTACTTCCTACACCCTTAGTTTACATCTGATCATATATCTGTTGATCCTCTGAGAAAACACATCTCTCACAATCCCTTGTCCCAACAGTGTCTAGCATATAGCATACAGCTGCTTAATAAATACTGGTAAATCAATGTGTGGTTTCATTAGAAAGTATTCGATACTCATTTGTGCCACTCCGATACATGCTAGGAGTACAGGGATGAACAAGACTATCACAACATTCTGGGAGCTTCCATCTGAGGAAATCAATGTGTAAGCAAGTAAAATGAACCTCCCCAGAGGAGGGGTAAGTGGTGAAGGGGAAAGGGAAGGCCTTGCTGAGGTGACTAGAGGCTGGAGAGAGAGAGAGAGCTATGTACATCTAGGCAACACATCACTGTGAAGTGTTAAAGGTTCAGTGTTGGGGCCCGGTGGTGGCACACCTGGTTGAGTGCACAAATTAGTGCTCAAGGACCCAGGTTCAAGCCCGCAGTCCCCACCTGCAGGGGGAAAGCTTCACAAATGGTGAAGCAGGGCTGCAGGTGTCTCTGTCTCTCTCCCTCTTTCTCAATTTCTGGCTGTCTCTATCCAATAAAGATAATTAAAAAATTAAATTAAAAAAAAGGTTTACAGTGTCTGGAGGCTGTGAGCTCAGGACATGTGGTGGGGAAGGGTTTGGTCCCCCTCAGCCAATAAAATAAGGCCCATTGTCCTAGGGCAATTCTGAGTAAATTTACTGCCAGCCAGTAAATTTGCAGAAGGAAAAGGTACTGCTGGGCAGGCCTTGAGAGGAATACACAAACTGGTGGCACTGCTGAGGGTGAGGTGGGGTGAGGTAGGGTGGGGTGGGGTCTTCCAGTAAAAAGTACCTAAGGCCTGCCAATACACTGTGGTGGGCCAGGAAAGGCCCTTTGTCTTGAGGTCCCTGCCTTGTACCCTCCCACCTTAGTAGGGTCCCTGGAGAGCACTCACGTCCTGCTGGGCGTACTCATCTGCCCCAGCCGCCTTCCCGTAGTTGCAGAACTTGGTTGTACAGTGCAGCATACCCGGGGGTCTCTTTCCAAAGTAGCTGAGCAGATCAATCTTCTCCCTGGGCTCATCTCCAGAGATGACTGCAGGGAAACAGAGTGGCAGTCAAGATGGGAAAGCAAGGACATGGGGCCAAGTTCCCCCAGACACATCCTAACATCTGTATCACCACAGATACCTGGTTGCACTGGCTGAAGTGCTGGGGCTCTCAAGTGTGAAGGCCCAAGTTCAGTCTCCAGCAGTGCATATGCTGGAGACACTTTGGTTTACTTTCCTCTCTCATATAAAGTTAAAAAAAAAAAAAAAAAAAAACTGGGACACTGGGAAATGGCACAGCAGAAAGCACATATGCCAGTGATGCTCTGGCTCTGGCATAAGTAGATCTTTTGTGGTCTGTGAGGTGGCACAATGGATTATGTTGGACTCCAGTATGAGGTCCCAAGTTTGATTCCTGCCAGTGCTTGTACCAGAATAATGTTTTGTTCTTTTCCTCTCATAAATAAAATCCTTTAAAATTAATAATTTTTTTACTTTATTTTATTTGATAGGACAGGGAAGTTGTGAGGGAAATGGGACAGACATCTTTTTTTTTTTTTTGCCAGAGCACTGCTTAGCTCTGGCTTATGGTGGTGCCAGGGAATTGAACTTGGGACCTTAGAGCCTCAGGCATGGGAGTCTGTTTGCATAACCATTATGCTATCTACCCCTGCCCGGGACAGACATCTATAGCACTACTTCACTGTTCATGAAGCTTTCCCCCCGCAGATGGGGAGCAAGCATATTCAACCACTACCTGGCCCCAATTTATATATATTTTTTAATTGGGACACTATGCACATACTCCTTTTTTTTTTTTTTTTTTTTCTTTACCAGAGCACTACTCAGCTCTGGCTTATGGTGGTACAGGGGGTTGGACCTGGGACTTTGAAGCCTCAGGCATGAGAGTCTCTTTGTATAACCATTATGCTATCAACCCCCACTAAGCAATTCTCTAGCAGTCCACTACCTCTCCTTCCTCTTATCAGTTAGCCAAATGAACAGGTGCCCACATTCACTGCTTTTACTGGATGTATCACATATGGAGATATTATCTCTCCCCCCAGCCTGGAAAATCCTGTAGCACTTGTACCCAAATGGGTAGGCCGGGTGGTGTGACAGTGTTCAAGGACCCAGGTTTGACCCCCCCTGGTCCCCACCTGCTAGGGAAAAGCTTTGCAAGTGGTAAAGCAGTGTTGCAGGTGTCTCTCTTCCTCTCTATCACCCCTTTCCTTCAAGAGAGAGAACTAGATTCACAGGGGGCCGGGCAGCGGTGTTTTATCTACTTATTCCCTTTTGTTGCCCTTGTTGTTTTATTGTTGGAGAGGTGATGCTGGTGAATTTTTTTTAATCCTTCCTCTCTATCACCCCTTTCCTTCAAGAGATAGAACTAGATTCACAGGGGGCCGGGCAGCGGTGTACCTGGTTAAGTGCACACATTACAATATGTGAGGGCCTAGGTTCAAGCCTCCACTCTCCAACTGCTGGGGGAGGTTTCATAAATGATGAAGCAGATACTCAGGTGTCTTTCTCCCTCCTCCCCCCCCCCATCCTATCAAATTAAAAAAAGATTAAAAAAAATTCACCAGCATCACCTCTCCAAGGGGGAAGCAAGTCATGAGAAGTGATATAGAAAAGAAAAAAAAAAACTGGGAGTAGTTCACCCAGTAGAGTGCACACTTTGCCGCACATGAAACTCTGGGTCTCAGTACACATGGCATCAGAAGACTCTAGGAATGGCTGTCTCACACTGTCTCTGTCCAAAGTTAGAAAGGAAGGGGAAAAATGTCCTTTAAGGAGCAGTGGAATCACACAGGAGGCCCTGGTGGGGTGGCACTTTTTGAGCCCCTGGCTCCCCACCTGCAGGGGAGTCACTTCACAAGCAGTGAAACAGGTCTGCAGGTGTCTATCCTTCTCTCCCCCTCTGTCTTCCCCTTCTCTCTCCAGTTCTCTCTGTCCTATCCAACAACAACAATAATAACTACAACAATAAAACAACAAGGGCAACAAAAGGGAATAAGTAGATAAAACATTAAAAAAAGAAGAAGAAAGAGGACTGGGTGGTAGCTCACCTACTAAAACGTGTGTAAGGCCCTGGGTTTGAGATCTGGCACCACAAGGGAACCATGGACAGTACAGGGCGGGGAAGCACTGCTATGGTGTCTCTCACTTTTGTTTTTCTTTCTTTTTTTAGATTTTGTTTCTTACTTTAAAACAATTTTTTATTTGTTTTGGATAGAGACAAATCAAGAGAGAGGGAGACACCTTCACCACTCATGAAGCAGCAGATGGGGCCTGAAGGCTTGAAGCTGAGTCCTGATGCAGTTAGGGACTTGTTTGAGCTCAACCTGCCGGGTGCCCTCACTCTCCCTTTCCAAAATAATTGGCCCTATGGAGGTCACTCAGTGTGCAAATCACACTAAAAAAAAAAAAGATTGGGAACTACCTGGCACAGTGGAAGGAACCAGAAAACATAGTATCTACTTACTAACAGCTTGACCTAGGTTTTATCTCTCAATCAAATGCACCACTTAGGGTGACCATACGCCCCAGTTCTCCCATGACCACTAGCCAAGAGCTTATCTGCTCACCATATATCTTTCAGGCTTGTTTAGTGGATAAGAGTCGATCAAGGGCCTGGTGCTCAAAGTGTCTTGGGATTTTCTGTGGTTTCAATATCCAGATCCCAAGGCTTGTGGGTAATTTTGGAGCTACTAGGTTTTGCCTGTTTTGTTATGTTTTTTTTTCTCTCAGAATTGAGGCCCTGTAAGGCTATCTCTCAGGGGAGGGAAACCCATGCCCATTCCATTTTTCCTGCTGTATCACGGGGAGGAAAGGATTCCACTTTTGAACAGTAAAAACCACCAGCTCCAACCAGGAGCCATGCCTCTAGGGTGAGTTTCTCTTAAGCCAGTCACAGGGACCAGGCTCATGCCGGCCAGTGTCACTGCTCCCAGGGTTTCAGCTTTTGGAGGCACAAATCTGTGCCTCTACAGAAGCACAAACTACCAGCCTCTAAGCAATGGAAAGAAATATAGGTGGGATCTTTCAACTGTGAAGATAATCTACAATTGGGGGATACTAAGGACCAGGAATGAGTTCACTGGTGGTTCACATGCTTTGCACATATGTGGCCCTAGGCTCAACAATGCACCAAAAAAAAAGAAAAAGAAAAAATTAGGAGAAATGAAGATGGTTTAAAGACATAGCTAGATTTTCAAGTTTCATTGCCCCAATAATCCACCATAGGAGAAAAGAATATTGTACACAAGGCTGCCCTGTCATTGGAGCAGACAGCTGTTGTGGGGAGAGACCTGGACTAACCCAGTGTGTATGAGTGTGTGTGTGTGTGTGGGGGGTTCCTCCCCGGGTCAACAGCATTCAGGCCTCTCACTGTGGCTTTTGGAAAGTTCCACATCCTTTCTGGGCACTTTCCCATCTGCAAAATGAAGGGTTTGGACCTGCTGTGAGACAAGTGCTCTCAGGAGCAGGGGGATGCCACAGAGCAAACAACAAACATCTGGGCAATCCAAGGCCTGAGAACTAGCCCCAGTGAGGTAACCATAGTCCTAGTTACCATTTTTCGGTATTTCAGTGAGTTTAATCTAGATCCAGGCTGGGAAAGGGGATTGGGAAGAAGAGGAAAAGACAGACCTAGGAGGAGGCACAGTGGATAAAATGTAGGAATCCCAAGTACGAGGTCCTGAGTTGGATCTCCAGCACTGCATGTGCCAAATCGATATTCTGGTTCTTTCTCTCATAAGTAAATAAAGGAGCTGAGGCCGGGGGGGGTGGTGTAGATAGCATAATGGTTATGTAAAGAGACTCTCATGCTGAGGCTCCAAAGTCCCAGGTTCAGTCCCAGTACCACCAAAGCTAAGGCTAAGCAGTGCTCTGGTCAATCTCCACCCCCCCCCCATATATATATATTGTTTATGTGTGTATATCATTAAAATAAATGTACTTTTTTAAAAAAAAAATGTGGGGTCAAGAAGTAGCACCCACCCACACACACGTTACCATGCACAAGGACTCAGGCTCTAGATCCAGGTCCCCACCTGCAGGTGGGAAGCTTCATGACTGGTGAAGCATTGTAGTGTCTCCTTCTCTTTGTTCTGCTCCCTACCTCTCATCCTCTATAAAGAAGAATAATAGAGAGAGAACCACAGTCTTGTGCATGGAGCATCTTGTGGCCAAGCAAGGGTGCTCATAAACAGGCCAGGTGCCCCCCAGTCCACCCACCCACCCACCCCGCCACCTACAGTGTCGGAGCTCCTTCTTGAAAGCCTTGTGGTTCCCCAGCTCTGACAGAAAGGTCTGGCCAGCTTTGTGGAGGCTCTCGGAACTCTTCTTGGTCAGGAACCAGCCAAAGTAGAGCGGCAGGAAGTCCTTCTCTAGCCCAGGCTTCAGCTTCTTCAGATCATCAGCCGACAGCTGCCACTGGTTCTTCTCCTTGAGCTGGGCACAGTCCAGCCGCCACGCTGTCTTGGGCTCCACCAGCACCACCTGGTACTGGTACTGGTCAGCCATTTCAAAGAGCTGCTCCAGCCGTTCCCGCTCATGGTTGGTATCATCTAGCACAAGAATTCGGACGTTCCGGCGGCAGTAGGCAGCCAGGTTGTCGTCCAGCTGCTTGTACTGCTCAGAGAAGTCTCCCCGAGCACCAGGAGTGATCTTGTAGGTGTCAGCAGACACCATCTTCGTGCCGTCATGGTACCTGTCCACAATGAGCCGTGCCAGTGTGGACTTGCCGCTCCCTGGCAGGCCTCGAAGGATGAAGAGCGTCTTGCATTCCTGCAGCGTGGCCACTGTCTCCTCGTCCTGCAGGAATGGGAACTGCAGCTCAGGCTTGTCCTTGGCCCCAGAGGAAGACATCTTGCGGAAGAAGATCTTGGGCAGGAATGTGTGGCTCTTCCGAGAGAAGCCCCTGTTCTGTAAGAGGAGGGAGAGAGCAGATGTCACGGGGGGGGGGGGGGGGGGGGGGCTATCTTGCCAGCTTTTAGCCCTGTCTGGCCTTATGTTTTTGCCTTTTAATATATATTAAATATATGATAGAGACATTGAGGGTGGGGAGATAGCATAATGGTTATGCAAACCAACGCTCATTCCTGAGGTGGCTCCCAGGTTCCATCCTCCACACCACCATAGCCAAAACTGAGCAGTGCAAGACACTGAGAGGAGACGGAGGTAACAGAGAGGGAGAAAGACGCCTGTAGCTCTGCTTCACTGCTTGTGACCCCCCCACACCCTCCGCAGGTAGGTTTTAACCAGGAACCCCAGCCTGATGGACAAGCACCTGCCCCCCCAGATGTGGGTGCCATCCCCCAGCGGTGGGGTGACTGGCTTCTTCCTCCTTCTGTGTCTGCTGTACCTGTCAGCGCCTGGCTGTGGAGGACCGCTCAGCCAAACCTTCCAGAACTCTTACTTTGCTCTACCTCAGGCTATGACTTTAATGATCACCCAGGACTACCACCGCTAGAGTGAAGGCGTGTAGACTGCGTGCACAGGGCAGAATTGAAGACTACTGGTTCTAGGACCAGATCTAACTCTTATACTCCCCACCCCACCCCCCGTTAAGGATGGCCTCTGCGGGGAGAGGGGGTGGCTCTCCACATCTAGGCAAAGCCACAGCTGCCCTGGTCCTGAATGTGAGGAGGAGGGAGGAGATGGAGGAGGGTTACCCAAAGACTGCCTCCATTCCCCCAACAATGGTAGCAACAGATAATACCCTCTTGTCTGGGAAGGGGGGGGAGGACGACAATGGTCTCACAGAAGGGTTGGTGGGGGCAGGGCGAGAGCCCAGGACAAAGAAGTCATTCACGGTGCCTGCCACCTCCTCCCCTGCTGCTGGGCCCCCACCATGTCATGGTCTCCGCCTGCCCCAGGACTGGGCAGCACAGGACACCTGCCTTCAGGGTCTAGCTCTGCCCTGTCACTTTGCTGTGTGTCCCCAGCACCTCTCTGAGCCACTAGTTTCCCGGTCTGCTAAAATGCCACACGTGGCAACAGCTTCAATGCTGTGCTCTGCACTTTCTGCACCCCACCCCCACCCCACCTCGTATCTATCAAAAAGAAAAACAAAACCACAGAACCAGCAGCTTCTGCTGCAAACCGTCAAGCCTTTTCCTCTAAACGGACTCGGCCCCGGCTGGCAGGTGCAGGCCAGGGCAGGTCAGGCAGAGCGGCCGCGCGGGGCGGGCCCCAGCCGGGGGCTCCTGGGGGCGCCGCACCGCCAAGTGCAGCCGCCGAGCCCCCGCCTCCTCCAGAGCCACCCGCGCCGCGGCCCTGGGCCGCCAGCAAAGTTTCGAGTCCCCAGTCGGCTTCCTTATTTGCATGACTCTCCCTCCTGAAATCCCCAAGCGCCCTGCGGTCGAGGGCCCACTCGGCCCGGGCTCCCCGCGCCCGCTCACCATGATGAGGAGGGGGAGCCGCCGTCACTGCCAGCAGGCACCAGCGCTCCGGGCCGCCGGCCGCGCGGAAGGACTCGGGCTGCAGCGGGGCGGGAGGCAGCGCCCTGGCCGCCTTACATAGCCCGGGGGCGGGGCGCGCGGGCGGCCGCGGGGGGCTTCACGGCGCAGGCGCGGCGCAGGGAAGTCGAAACTGGCTCGAGGGCGGCCACGCGCCTGCCCACGCGGGAGGACGCGCCCCCGGGGCACGTGCACGCGAGGAGCCCTGGCTGCAGCGAACTTGCGGTCCCGTTGCATCGCCGCAGGCACAGGCCGGACCAAGTGTGTGCTTAAAATGCGGATCGCTGAGCCCCCCCACACACACAACATTGCACTAAAATGTTTTTTTTTAATAATTTATTTCCTTTTGTTGCCCTTGTTTTATTGTTGTAGTTACTATTTTTGTTGTTACTGATGTCGTCGTTGTTGGATAGGACAGAGAGAAATGGAGAGAGGAGGGGAAGACAGAGAGGGAGAAAGGTAGACCCTGTCGACCTGCTTCACCTCCTGTGAAGTTACCCCCTGCAGGTGGGGAGCCTGAGGCTTGAGCCGGGATCTTTATGCCGGTCCTTGAGCTTCGTGCCACGTACGCTTAACCCTCTGCGCTAACGCCCGACTCCCTGAAATCCTTTATATTTATTTATTTCCTTTTTGTTGCCCTTGTTTTTATAGTTGTAGCTATTGTTGTTGATGTCGTCGTTGTTGGATAGGACAGAGAGAAATGGAGAGAGGGGAAGACAGAGGGGGAGAGAAAGATAGACACCAGCAGACCTGCTTCACCGCCTGTGAAGCGACTCCCCTGAAGGTGAGGAGCCGGGGGCTCGAACCTGGATCCTAACGTCGGTCCTTGAGCTTCTCGCCACGTACGCTTAACCCACCGCGCTACCGCCTGACTCCCCCTAAAATGTTTTAAATTAATTTTTTATTAAATATATTTCTAGGGGAGTCGGGCTGTAGCGCGGCGGGTTAAGCGCAGGTGGCGCAAAGCACAAGGACCGGCATAAGGATCCCGGTTCGAACCCCGGCTCCCCACCTGCAGGGGAGTCGCTTCACAGGCGGTGAAGCAGGTCTGCAGGTGTCTGTCTTTCTCTCCTCCTGTCTTCCCCTCCTCTCTCCATTTCTCTCTGTCCTATCCAACAACGACATCAATAATAACTACAACAATAAAACAAGGGCAACAAAAGGGAATAAATAAATAAAATAAATATTAAAAAATACATATATTTCTAAATTTTTATATTTATTTTTCCTTTTGTTGCCCTTGTTTATTGTTGTAGTTATTGTTGTTGTTATTTGATGTCTTGATGTCGTTGTTGTTAGACAGGACAGAGAGAAATGGAGAGACAGAGAGCGGAAGAGAAAAACACCTGCAGACCTGCTTCATCGCCTATGAAGCAACGCCCCTGCAGGTGGGGGGGCAGGGGCTCGAACCGGGATTCTAAAGCCGGTCCTTGCGCTTTATGCCACGTGCACTTAACCCGCTGCGCTACAGTCCGACACCCCCTTAAGTTATTTTTTTAAACTTTCTTTTTCTTCCAGGGTTATTGCTGGGGCTGGGTGCCTGCACCACGAATCAACTGCTCCTGGAGACCATTTTTCCCATTTTTTTGCCCTTGTTGTAGTTGTCATTTGTTGTTATAGCTGTTGTTGGATAGGGCAGAGAGAAATCAAGAGAGGAAGGGAAATAGGAATTGGGTGGTAGCACAGAGGGTTAAGCTGCAGGTGGAGCAAAGCACAAGCACCAGCCATAAGGATCCCAGTTCGAGCCCGGGCTCACCTGCAGTGAAGCAGGTCTGCAGGTACATCTTTCTCTCTCCCTCTCTGTCTTCCCCTCCTCTCTCCATTTCTCTCTGTCTTATCCAACAACAACGACAATAATAACAACAACTATAACAACAACCACCACCATGATAAACAACAAGGGCAACAAAATGGGAAAATAAATAAAAATTAAAAAATGAAATTCAATCATTTAAAAAATAAAATAAGGACTTCCGGAGGCGGAGCTACGAGCAGCAGATCGCTTTCTCTCCTCTCCTATCCTCTCCCGGATCAACTAGGAATACCAAAGGAGACCACCCGGACCGAAACAAGACAGGACTAGAATGACCACAGGAACCCAGTAAATCACCCGTGAGTACAAACACGCGTGGCTGGTGACAGAGAGGAGAGAGGGGCCTAAGGAGAGATTAAGTGACTGCTCACAGTTCAACAGTTTGTCAGTGGAGACACCACCTCCAGTCTGCTCCACCAACAAGGGGACAGCTGAAGGGAGGAAAGGACTCCCCAGAGACTCACCAAGTGCAACTCTGAGTCTCCATTGCTACTACCCTCAGAATCTGGAGCAGCAACAGGGAGGGACACCAGGGTACAGAGATCTAACCGGGAAACTCAGGAGAAGACCTATACCTCTGTGGCATAGCTGAGGGGCTGTGAAAGTCTCTTTGCATAACCACTGGATTATCTCTGCCACACCCTGCTTTATTTCTTGGTCAGGAGTCAGTGATTAAACAAAGAAGCCTATTGATAGTTTAAAAGCCCTCAGGCTCCCATAGCCTACAGGGGGAAAAAAAAAAGGCTTTTACACCACTGAACTCCAACTCAGGGATTGAAAAAACTGTTAACTTATATAAAATGGTTAAAACAACAAGAAAAAATATTGGAGACTCGAACCAGGACAAGAGTCCAGCTAAAAGTCCTCCAGAGGGTGAAGCACAAAATAACGAGTTCAACATCCAAACATTAGCCAAGGAAATAATAACAGGAGTGAGTAAAGAATTTGAAAAAATTGTAATCAGAAATGCAGGAACAACAAATGAGAATATGGAAGAAAATTCTAATAATTTCATGGTTATTAGAGAGCTGAAAGCTGAAATCGCTGAGCTAAGAAGGCAACTAGCTGAACAAGCTAAAACATTATCAGAGCAGGGCAACAAAATAGATGAACTCCAGAAAGCAGTAGAGGGCAGAGAGAATAGAATCAATGAGGCTGAAGACAGAATTAGCAAGATTGAGCATGAATTAGAGACAACTAAAAAAGAAGTAAGAGATCTCAAAAAGAGATTAAGAGATGCTGAAAACAACAACAGAGTCCTATGGGATGACTTCAAAAGAAACAATATACGCATTATTGGCTTACCAGAGGAAGAAAGAGAAGGGGAGGAAGAAAGCATTCTCCAGGCCATAATAGCTGAAAATTTCTCTAGTCTAGACAACACCAAAGACATAAAGATTCAAGAAGCCCAGAGGGTCCCAAACAGAATTAACCCAGACCTAAAGACACCAAGACATGTCATACTTAGATTGGAAAGGAATAAGGATAAAGAAAGGATCCTCAAGGCTGCAAGAGAAAAACAAAGAGTCACCTACAAAGGAAAACCCATAAGATTAGCAGCAGACTTCTCCATACAAACACTACAGGCCAGAAGAGAATGGCAAGATATCTATCGAGTGCTCAATGAGAAAGGCTTTCAGCCAAGAATACTATATCCTGCTAGATTGTCATTCAGACTAGATGGAAGCATCAAAACCTTCTCAGACAAGCAGCAGTTGAAGGAAGCAACCATCACCAAGCCTGCCCTGAAAGAAGTTCTGAAAGGTCTCCTATGAACAACCAGACCACCACAAATAGGACATATATCAAAACACTCTACAAGAATGGCGTTAAAATATCTTCAATCTTTGATATCAATAAATGTCAATGGCCTGAATTCACCTATTAAAAGACACAGAGTAGGAAGATGGATCAGAAAACACAACCCAACAATATGTTGTCTACAGGAAACTCACCTAACGTAACAAGACAAACACAGACTTAAAGTGAAAGGATGGAAAACTATCATTCAAGCCAATGGCCCACAAAAAAGGGCAGGAACAGCTATTCTCATATCTGACATGATAGACTTTAAAATAGATAAGATTAAAAAAGATAGGAATGGACACTACTTAATGCTCAGAGGATCAGTCAATCAAGAGGACTTAACAATTATTAATATCTATGCACCCAATGAGAAGCCATCTAAATACATCAAACTTCTACTGAAAGAGCTACAGCAATATATTAATAGTAACACAATCATAGTAGGGGACTTCAACACCCCACTATCTCAACTTGACAGATCATCCAGGAAGAAAATCAGTAAAGACATAAGGGAGCTAAATGAAGAGATAGATAACCTAGAACTATTGGACATTTTCAGAGTCATTCAGAGCAAGTTGTGGTATATATACACAATGGAATACTACTCAGCTGTAAAAAATGGTGACTTCACCGTTTTCAGCCGATCTTGGATGGACCTTGAAAAAATCATGTTGAGTGAAATAAGTCAGAAACAGAAGGATGAATATGGGATGATCTCACTCTCAGGCCGAAGTTGAAAAACAAGATTAGAAAAGAAAACACAAGTCGAACCTGAAATGGAATTGGAGTATTACACCAAAGCAAAAGACTCTGGGGTGGGTGGGTGGGTGGGGTGAATACAGGTCCATGAAAAATGATGAATGAAATAGTGGGGGTTGTATTGTTAAATGGGAATCTGGGGAATGTTATGCATGTAAAAAAAAAAAAGAAGAAGAAGTAGAAACGCAAAGCAGAAATTGACTGAGTTTGGAGTATGGCACCAAAGTAAGAAAGCAGAAGTACACTAGAGTTTGCAGTGAGTACCTCCCTAATACTTCCTCTCCACTTTTCCAAGCTTTGGGTCCATGATTGCTCAACAATTTGTTTGGCTTTGTATGTTAACTCTCTTTTCAGTCACCAGGTTCCAGGTATCATCAGGATGCCGGCCAGACTTCCCTGGATTGAAGACACCACCAATGTGTCCTGGAGCTCAGCTTCCCCAGAGACCCATCCTACTAGGGAAAGAGAGAGGCAGACTGGGAGTATGGACCGACCAGTCAACGCCCAAGTTCAGCGAGGAAGCAATTACAGAAGCCAGACCTTCTACCTTCTGCAACCCTCAATGACCCTGGGTCCATGCTCCCAGAGGGATAGAGAATGGGAAAGCTATTGGGGGAGGGGGTGGGATATGGAGATTGGGCGGTGGGAATTGTGTGGAGTTGTACCCCTCCTATCCTATGGTTTTGTTAATTAATCCTTTCTTAAATAAAATAAATAAATAAATAAATAAATATTAAAAAATAAATAAATAAATAAAATAGGAAAAAAAATTTTCCTTTTGACTTAAAATAAAATAAAATAAAATAAAATAAATACTGTGCTAAACACTCCTATTATCCACAAGGGGTAGTTTCTCACTGTATGAAGAAGCAAACTAGCTCAGAGAGCCTGATTGACTGGACTGGACCTCCTTGAAAACCCAGCCACTGCCACTCCCAGACCCTGGGGCAGAAAACCTTTCCTCCTCTGGGTGACAAAGGGCAAAAATACAGGCTCAGTCATTTGTAAGCATGAAAGACATTCTATTTAAAGGAGAAACAGTGACTGAAAGAGGAAGAAGTGACTGCTGGGACCTAGTCCTTAGTTTTTGCTATAAAATACTAATCTCAGCTCAAAAGTCCAGTTTAGTAAGAGCTGCACGCAGGAGTCCCAGCGAATGGCAGCTTCCTGGCCCCTGGTGACTGCTAGCATGGTTTCACTCATCTTCTCCCAATTTTTTAAGCACTCTTTGTTGTTTTCGTTTATTCTGTTTCTCCCAATTCTCTTTCCTCATATTTTGTCCTGCTGTCTTCTGAAAAACTGTCCTCTGGTTCTGATAGTTTTTGGTCTAAATCTGAAGGCCTCCTGTAAATTTCTCTTGACTCTCTTCTGCCCAGTTGCGAGAATTCTCCACTTACTTCTCCTGATTGTCCCTTGGCAACAGCTCCTGACTCTTTGCCCACTGCTCCTGGTTCCATTTTCCCAAAATTGCTGGGCTTTTCTCTACTCTGTTGCCTGTTCTTTGTTCCAGTCACTGTGACCCTCAGTGCTTCCTTGGACGACTCATCTTCTGTCTCTTTCTCACTCTCAAAGTGTTCTCTTTCCCACTGCTTCATCACTTTCTCTGGTTCATCTCTCATTTTTCTCGTGGCTTCCTTCCCCTTTGGCGTCACTTCTGTAGTGTCTGGTTCAATGGCCTCATCTGAAAAATAAGAGGCCAGGGGGAAGTGTGTCAGTCTCTGGGCATAGGTGCACCCCAGCCTGTGGAGCCCTGAGACACTGACAGGCAGCACACCCTCCCAAAAAGAGAGCAAAAGGAATGACCGTGTGCAGAGGACAGCCATATTCCAGGCATCAAGTGTGAGCTGCACAATTTCTTTTTTGCCTCCAGGGTTATTGCTGGGGCTCCCTGATGGCACTACAGATCCACTACTCCTGGTGGCCTTTTTTTTTTTTTTTCTTTTTATTGGATAAGACAGAGAGAAATTGGGAGGGGAAAATAGGGTGAATGATAGATACCTGCAGACCTGCTTTGCCACTTGTGAAGCATCACTGCTGCAGGTAGCAAGCCAGGTCCTTTTACTTAGTACTATGTGTGTTTAACCAGGTCCACCACTGCCCAGCCCACCAGCACAGATTTTTTTTAAGAGATTACATTTTTTAAAATTATTAATTATTATTTTATTTATTTATTTATTTTCCCTTTTGCTTTTTGTTGTTTTTCATTGTTGTTGTAGTTATTATTGTTGTTATTGATGTTGTCATTATTGGACAGGACAGAGAGAAATGGAGAGAGGAGGGGAAGACAGAGATGGGGAGAGAAAGATAAGACACCTGCAGACCTGCTTCACCGCCTGTAAAGCGACTCCCCTGCAGGTGGGGAGCAGGGGGCTCGAACCGGGATCCTTACACTGGTCTTTGCACTTTGCGCCACCCGCTGCGCTACTGCCCAGTTTTTTAAATTACTTTATTATTGGGAGAGAAGCAGAGAGAGAAAGACACAGAGAGAAACACCAGAGCACTGCTCAGCCCTGGCTTATGGTGATACGGGGGATTGAACCTGGACTTTGGAGCCTCAGGCATGAGAGTCTCTTTGTATAACCATTATGCTATCTACTCCTGCCCCACAGATTTTTTTAAAATTTCATTTTGTTTTCTTTCTTTGTGATGAGGGAGACTAAGAGAAGGTGAGACACCTACAGCACTGCTTCACTGCTTATGAAGTTTCCTTCCCTGAAGGTGGGGACCAGGGGTTCAAACCTGGGCCCTAGAAGATTATAATGTGTGCACTCTACTGGGTGAGCCACCAGGGAGCCCCCATTTTATTTTATTTTATTCACTAACACAAGAGAGAACTAGAGCATTGCTAAGGTTGATGCTGGGGATCAAACCCAGGACCTCATGCTCTCAAGTCCAGTGCTGTAGTCACCACACCGCCTCCTAGGCTGCTGAACTGCACAGACTGTATCATCCAGTTCTCACGATATTACACAATGTCATTGGTTTCAGTTTTCAGTCACGGAACTTGAGACTGATAGGGAATTGCATCAAATGGTCACACTGGTTTCTCACCAGGTAGGTCATGTACCCAGCTCAGGCTTCACACCCAGTATCACTTGAAGACTGACTATGCCACGTCTCCCAATTCTCTGCTCCCCTCAGGCACTGGGGGGAAGATCTGGTGCTATGTGTCTTCCCCTCCCTCTATCTTTCTCTCTTTCTGAACAGCACACTGGGAGCAGTTTTACATTGTACACACAGAAGTCTCCATGTTCAAAAACAAGGTCACACTGCCATGAAATAATCCCCATTATAGTGAGACTCACACACCTGAGACCACAGAGGGCTCAGGTACAATCTCTGGCAGCACCATGTGCCAAAACTTGAGTGGCGTGTCTCCTCTCTCTCCTCTCTCTCTCTCTCCTCTCTCCTTCCATCCCTTCCTCAAAAACAAATCTTAAGGGGGCCAGTCAGTGGCCAGTCTCCATCTGCAGGAGGTGTCTCTTTTTCTCCCTGTCTCCCCTTTCTCAATTTATCTGTCTCTATCCAAATTAAATTAAGTAAATCTTGGGGCCAGGTGGTGGGGCACCTGGTTGAGTGCATGTGTTACAATGCGTAAGGACCCGGGTTCAAGCCCCTGGCCCCCACCTGCAGGGGGAAAGCTTTTTGAGTAGTGAAGCAGTATTGCAGGTGTCTCCCTGTCTCTCTCCCTATCTACCACCCCCTTCTTCTCAATTTCTGGCTGTCTCTATCCAATAAATAAAGATAATTTTTTTAAAATTTTGTTGTTGTTAATAGCTGCTTACTTGTGTAAAATTTTTTAATTAAATTAAATAAGTAAATATATACATATATATTTTTAAATATTTATTTTATTTATTTATTCCCTTTTGTTGCCCTTGTTGTTTTATTGTTGTAGTTATTATTGTTGTTGTCGTTGTTGGATAGGACAGAGAGAAATGGAGAGAGGAGGGGAAGACAGAGGGGGAGGGAAAGATAGACACCTGCAGACCTGCTTCACCGCCTGTGAAGCGACTCCCCTGCAGGTGGGGAGCTGGGGTTCGAACCGGGATCCTTATGCCGGTCCTTGTGCTTTGCGCCACCTGCGCTTAACCCGCTGCGCTACAGCCTGACTCCCCAAGTAAATATATTTTTAAATTTATTATTATTATTTATTTTCCCTTTTGTTGCCTGTGTTGTTTTATTGTTGTTGTAGTTGATGTCATCGTTGTTGGATAGGACAGAGAGAAATGGAGAGAGGAGAAGACAGAAAGGGGGAGAGAAAAACACCTGCAGACCTGCTTCACTGCCTGTGAATCGACTCCCCTGCAAGTAGGAAGCCAGGGCTCGAACCAGGATCCTTATGCCGGTCCTTTGCACTTCTAGCCACGTGCGCTCAACCCACTGCGCTACTGCCAGGCCCCCTAAATAAATAAATCTTAAGGTAAATAGAGAGAAATAGCAGATCCATAATTTGCAGCCAGGACAGTCTGCTTGCAGAGCACATTTATCTCTCCCCATTTATTTGTTTGTTTGTTTGTTTACCAGAGCATTGCTCAACTCTAGTTTATGGTGGAGTGGGGGATTGAACCTTTGACTTGAAGCCTCAGACATTAGAGTCTGTTTGTATAACCATTATGCTGTCTCTGCCACCCTCTTTCCCTGTTCTCCAGTATCCACCTTCTGTATTTTGTTCTTGAAAAGCACACACTAGCAGAAAATTGAGATGGACAGCTATTTCACAATCAAAGGGATCCTCGCTCCTTGTATTTAACAGCTGCAGAGAAAAGACACCAATCCCCGACTGAGCTCCCTCACCCCCCCCCCCCATTCTCTCCTCAGAAGTCCCTGCTCTCTAAGAAGCTTGTCTGCAGGAGCTCTCATTTCCCAGAAGGAAAAGGTCACCATTAGGTCATAAAGACTTGAGCAATGTTGCCCCCTGCTTTTCCCAATGTGGAGGTGCAGGCAGTTGCCACTGGCCCCATGGCCTTTCAAGTGACAGGAAAAGGGGGGGGGGTGCTGGAGTATCTGCCAGTTCCCTGCTGTGTCTCTACATCTGCTTCACCTGTGGCTTCTGAGAGAGGTTCTAAAAGCGTGGGGGCTGAGAGTAGCAAAGGGAGAGCCTGCCTCCAAGGGAATGCGGAGGGAATGATAAGGGGATGGCACTTGCTGCTCAGGTGTCTCCTTCCCCACTGCTGTTGCTTGGGAAAGCAAGGTCCCGTGCAAGAATCTGGGTTTGAGCCCCGGGCTCCCCAACTGGCGCATGGACGCTTAGCAAGCGGTGAAGCAGGTCTGTAGATGTCTCTTTTTCTCACCTTCCACCCCTGTCTTCCTCTTCTCTCTCAATATCTCTCTGTCCTATCCAACAACAACAGTAGCTACAACAATAATGGAAAAAATGGCTGCCAGGAACAGTGGATTGTAGTGCAGGCACTGAATCCCAGTGATAACCCTGGAGGCAGAATTAAAAAAAAAAAAGGACTTTGAGGTGGGGGGGGGCACACTTGGTTGAGCGCATATGCTACAATGTGGAAGGACCTAGGTTCAAGCCCCTGGTCTCCACATGCACCAGTGACACTTCACAAGTGGTAAAGCAGGTCTGCAGGTCTCTCTCTCTCTCTCTCTCTCTCTCTATCTTCCCCTCCCCTCTCAATTTCTGTCTTATCGAAATGGAAAAAAAAATCAGATGCCCTGATTTTTAAAATATTACGCATTTATTACTGAATAGAGACAGAGAAATTGAAAAGGGAGGGAGATAGAGAGGGAAAAAGAAGGGCCAGATTCAGCTGGTTTAGTGCACATGTTACAATGCTCAAGAACCAAGGTTCAAGTCCCCAGTCCCCACCTGTAAGGGGAAAGCTTTGTGAGTGTGAAGCAGTGCTGCAGGTGTCTGTCTCTCTATCTTCCCTTTCTTCTCTCAATTTCTGGCTGTCTCTATTCAATAAATAAATGATGAGAATTTTTTAAAAATTTAAAAAGGAGACAGCCACCTGTCTGCTTCACACTGCTGAAGCTTTTCCCCTGCAGGTGGGGCCCAGGGGTTTGAATCTGAATCTGGGTTCTTGCACAGTGTAATGTGTATGCTTAGCCAGGCATGCCACCACCTGGCCATGATATATATGTATGTGTGTGTGTGTACATATATATATATATATATATGTATGTATGTATATGTATATAATTTTATTTATTCATGAGAAATGATAGGAGGAGAAAAAGAAACAGACATCACTCTGGTACATATGCTGCCAGGGTTTGAACATGGGATCTCATGCTTAAAAATCCAGTGGTTTAGGTGGAATAAAAAAAAAAAAATCCAGTGGTTTGTGGTCCGGGTGGTGGCGCAGTGGTTAAGGAACTAGACTCTCAAGCATAAGGTCCTGAGTTCAATCCCCGGCAGCACATGTACCAGAGTGATGTCTGGCTCTTTCTCTCTATCCTCCTATCTTTCTCATTAATAAAATAAATAAAATCTTTTAAAAAAATCCAGTGGTTTATCCACTGTGCTACCTCCTGGACTACCCAATGCCCTGATTTTTTTTTAATTTATATTTATTTATTTTCTCTTTTGTTGCCCTTTTTTTTTTAAAGAATTTATTTATTTATTCATGAGAAAGATAGGAGGAGAGAAAGAACCAGCCATCACTCTGGTACATGTGCTGCCAGGGATTGAACTTGGGACTTCATGGTTGAGAATCTAATGCTCTAGCCACTGTGCTACCTCCCGGACCACAGCCCCTTGTTTTTTATTTATTGTTGTAGTTATTATTTTTGTTGTTATTGATGTTGTCATTGTTGGATAGGACAGAGAGAAATGGAGAGAGGAGGGGGAGTCGGGCTGTAGCGCAGCGGGTTAAGCGCAGGTGGCGCAAAGCACAAGGACCGGCATAAGGATCCCGGTTCGAACCCCGGCTCCCCACCTGCAGGGGAGTTGCTTCACAGGCGGTGAAGCAGGTCTGCAGGTGTCTATCTTTCTCTCCTCCTCTCTGTCTTCCCCTCCTCTCTCCATTTCTCTCTGTCCTATCCAACAACGACAACAACAATAATAACTACAACAATAAAACAACAAGGGCAACAAAAGGGAATAAATAAAATAAAAATATTTAAAGAAAAACTTTTTTAAAAAAAGAAATGGAGAGAGGAGGGGAAGACAGAGAGGGGGAGAGAAAGATAGACACCTGCAGATCTGCTTCACCGCCTGTGAAACAATTCCCCTGCAGGTGGGGAGCCAGGGGCTCGAACCGGGATCCTTACACCAGTCCTTGCGCATATGATGCTGGGGCTAGAATTTGGGACCTCATGCATGCAGGTCCTGTACCTATGCTCTACCACTGAAATCTTTTTTTTTTTCACTTTTGTTGTCCTTGTTTATCGTTATTATTGTTTTGTTGTTATTGCTATCGTTGTTGTTGGATAGGACAGAGAGAAATGGAGAGAGGAGGGGAAGACAGAGAGGGGGAGAGAAAGATACACACCTGCAGACCTGCTTCACTGCTTGTGAAGTGACCCCCCTGCGGGTGGGGAGCTGTGGGCTCAAACCGAAACCGGGATCCTTAACACTGGTCAGTGCACTTTGTGCCACGTGCGCTTAACCCTCTGCGCTACCGCCCGCTGAAACCCTCTGCGCTGGCCTCCCCACTGAAATATTTCATTTCATTAAAAAAAAAATCCTTAGAAGAGGTTGTGCAGTGGGTAAAGCATTGGACTCTCAACCATGAGGTCCGGGGTTTGATTCTCCATCACATGTGCCAAAGTGATACTCCAATGTTTCCTCTCCTCTCTTCTCCCCTCCCCCCTCCCCCTCCCCCTCCCCTCCCCTCCTTCCAATCCCCTCACCTTCCCTCCTACCCCCTCCTCCCTGACACTGAATAGACACCTGCAGACCTGCTTCATCACTTGTGAAGCGACTCCCCTGCAGGTGGGGAGCTGGGGGCTTGAACCGGGATCCTACCGCTGGTCCTTGAGCTTTGCTCCATCTGCGCTTAACCCACTGCGCTACTGCCCGACTCCCTTCTTCTTTCCTCCTCCTCCTTCTCCTCCTCCTCCCCCTCCCTCTCCCCTCCCCCTCCCTCTCCCCTCCTCCCCCTCCTCCTTTTTTTAAAGAAGGATCTTGAAAAAACATCCAGCACATAGGAAGCACCACATGGGAGTCAGCATCTCATCTCTTCTCTCCGGGTTCTGGGATGAGTCACCTGATTCCTGCTTCCAGAGAGCAAAGAGCCTGGCCTTTGCTTCCAGGGGGAATCGGAGGCCTATTTATTGATATGTATTTATTTGGGGTGGGTACCATGGATAAGAGCAGAGCTGTGGAGCAGAGAGCCCCTACACCTCAGCTCCTCTGCTTTGCTCCAGTGCACGTGCCCTGCTGTGTGGCTATCCCTCTGGGCTGTGGACTCTCCAGGGCAGAATCCAACTCCCTGTCTCCCCCAAATCTCAGGTCTTTTTGGAACATAAGTGTTTACAGTAGTAAGTGTCTACCTTACAGTGTCTGATAGACTGGAGCAGTACAGAAGTGGGATTTTTTGTTGTTGTTGTTGTCTTTGTTTTTTGAAAGAGGCAGAGAATGAGAGAGCACAGCACCAGAAATTCCTACAATGTGGTGGAGGCCAGGCCCAGGCCAGGGCCATGTTCATGGCAAAGCAGCGCACTATCCAAGTGAGCTATCTCAGCAGCCCCAGCCGTGGGCACTTAGGGAAGACAGCTTGAGTTCCAACGTCAGTGGGAGGTGGGCTGGATGCCTCCCTCTCCTGCCCCAGGGGAAGGCTGGGCTGCTGGTGGCAGGGGCATCAGAGCACTTGATGGTCAGTGCCAGGCCCCTGGAACACAGAGAAGAGCAAGCTCACCTTTCTCTTTCTTCTCTTTGAGAATGTCCCTGTAGTTTGTTTTCTTCAGTTCTTCAACGATGCCCTTGTTGGCATCATCCAAGGCCTGTGGGCAGCAGAGGGAGCTGGTGAACTCTTGATGCTCATTTGGTACCAGCCGCTTACGTTTCCCCACTCACACCCACCCCCGGCGAGCAGGCTCTGCCAACCATCCTGCCTCTTTCTCCCCACGCCTTGGCCTGATCTGAATTCGTAATTATGGACTTGGGGGGTGAGAGACCAACTGCCGGTGACTCAAACTGCATCCCCTCTAGGTTAGGCATGTATTTAGGGAGTGTGTCTGCCTACTGATTTCTATTTAATTTTTTTTTTTTCTGTATTTCTCTGTTGGATAGAGACAGAGGGAAATTAAGACATAAGGGGGACACAGAGGGAGAGTACACATGGGAAGGCAGGCCAGGCCTCCTTTCTCATCGCGGACCTGCAGTGTGCATGGTAGCAGAGCAGGGAGATCTCAAGAGTCTACTGGTTGACCACCACCTGGGCTCCCTCCCGCTGTGCTGGTCTGCCCTGCCACCCCTGCTGCAGATGCCACTTCTGGAAAGATAGGATCAAGGGTCTGGACCCAGAAGGTTCAATCTTTGGCACCACCAGGGATAAGCCAGATCTGGGCAATAACTCTGGTCTCTCTCTATTGTCTTTCTTTTTTTTTAAATTTATTTTTATTTATTAATGACAAGGATAGGAGAGAGAGAAAGAACCAGACATCACTCTGGTACATGTGCTGCTGGGGATTGAACTCAGGACCTCATGCCTGAGAGACCAACGTTTTATCCACTGCGCCACCTCCCAGATCACATAACATGTCTTTAACATTTTTATTTACTTATTATTGGATAGAGACAGAAAGAAATTGAGAGGGGAGTGATAGGGAGGGAAAGAGACAAGAGACAGACCTGAAGACCTCCTTCACCACTTGTGAAGCTTTGTCCCTGAGGTGGGGTCCAGGGGCTTGAGCCTGGGGAATGTGTGTGCACTGTAATGTGTGTGTGCTTAACCAGATGTGACACCACCTGGCTGTGTCATTCTTTCTGTATCTCTCATTAAAATACTATATATATATATATATATATATATATATATATATATATATATATATATATGTAATCAGAAGGTGGGAGAGGGTAGATAGCATAATGGTTTTGCAGTGAGACTCTTCATGCCTGAGGTTCCAAAAGTTCCAGGTTCAATCCCCCATACCATAAGTCAGAGCTGAATAGTGCTCTGGTAAAAAAATAAATAAAATAAAAATAATAATAATTGGGGGCTGGGCAGTAGCGCAGCAGGTTAAGCACACATGGCGCAAAGTGCAAGGACCGGCAGAAGGATCCCGATTCAAGCCACCGGCTCCCCACCTGCAAGGGAGTTGCTTCACAGGCGGTGAAGCAGGTCTGCAGGTGTCTATCTTTCTCTCCCCCTCTCTGTCTACCCCACCCCTCTCTCCATTTCTCTCTATCCTATCCAATAATGAGCAACATCATCAACAACAATAATAACCACAACAAGGCTACAACAACAAGGGCAACAAAAGGGGGAAAAAAAAAAGGCCTCCAGGAGCAGTGGATTCATTGTGCAGCCACTGAGCCCCAGCAATAACCCTGGAGGCAAAAAAAAAAAAATCAGAAATTACACTTGGCCTTTCAAGTACTTCTGATTTTTCAATTGTGTATTTTTCTTTCTTTTTAAAAAAAGATTTTAATTATCTTTATTTATTGGATAAAGACAGCCAGAAATCAAGAGGGTAGGGGGAGATAGAGAGGGAGAGAGTCAGACAGACACCTGCAGCACTATTTCACCACTTGCAAACATTCCCCCTGCAGGTGCTCAGACCTGGGTCTGGGTCCTTGCACACTGTAACATGTGCACTCAACCAGGTACGCCACCACCCAGCATCCACCCCTAGGATTATCGTTGGCTGGTACTACAAATCCACTGCTCCTGGCAGGTTTTTGTTTTTGTTTTACCAGAGCACTGCACAACTCTGGCTTATGGTGGTGTGGATGATTAAACCAGGGACTTTGGAGCCTCAAGCATGAGAGTCTCTTTGCAAAACGATTGTTATATTTTTCCTTTTTACTTTATTAGAACAGAGAGAAATTGGGGAGGGTGAGGTAAAGAGCAAGAGAGACAGAGACACACTTTCAGTTGCTTGCTTCACCACTCGTGAAGCTTTCCCCCTGCAGGTGGGGACCGGGGACTCGAACCTGGGTCCTTGCACTAAACTAGGTGTGCCACTGCCCAGCCCCTATTTATTTATTTATTTATTTATTTATTTATTTTTACCAGAGCATTACCCAGCTCTACTTTATGGTGGTGCTGGGAATTGAACCAGGAACCTTAGAGCCTCAAACACAAAAAACCTTTTGCATACTATTATGCCCCTATTTACTTTAAAAAATTGTTTTGTATTAATTATTGGATAGAGACAGAGAGAACTTGAGAGGGGAGGGGGAGATAGAGAGGGAAAGAGACAAGGGTGGGGTTAGCTAGCATAATGATTATGAAAAAGAGACTCTCGTGGTCCAAGAGGTGGCACAGTGAATAAAGCACCGGACACTCAAGCATGAGGTTCTGAGTTCAGTCCCCCGAGTGCTGTCATGTCTGGTTCCTTCTCTCTCTTTCTACTCTTTCTCATTAATAAATAAATAAAATATTTTAAAAAAGAGAGAGAGGGGCCAGGTGGTGGTACACCTGGTTAAGAGCACACACTACAGTGCACAAGGACCCGGGTTCAAGCCCCGGGTCCCCACCTGCAGGGGGAAGCCCTGGTGAAGCAGGGCTGCAATGGTGTCTCTTTCCATCTCTATCTCCCTGTCCTCTCAATTTCTCTCGTTCTCTATCCAATGATTAATTAATTAATTTAAAGAGAGAGAGAGAGAGAGAGACTCTCATGTCTGAGGCTCCAAAGTCCCAGGTTCAATACTCCGTACCACCATAAGCCAGAGCTGAGCAGTGCTCTGGAAAAAATAAAATAAATACTAAAAGAGACGGGGGGAAGAGACAGACACCTGTAGCCCTGCTTCACCATTCATGAAGCTGTCCCCATTCAGGTGGGGACCAGGGGCTCAAACCTGGGTCCTTGCCCACTGTGATGTGTGCACTTTAATCAGGTGTGCTACCACCTGGCCCCTATTTACATTTTTGTTTTAATTGCCACTGAGACTCGGGACCTGCATGATGAATCCACTGACCTTTTTTTCTCTTTATTTTATTTTTCTATTTTATTAGACAGGACAGAGAGAAATTGAGAGGGAGAGGGAGGGGATGTAAAGCGGGAGTGAGAGGGGCTGGGTGGTGGTGGTGGCACACCTGGTTAAGTGCACATGTTGCAATACTCAGGGACTCAGGTTCAAGCCCCCAGTCCCCACCTACAGGAGGAAGGCTTTGCAAGTGGTGAAGCAGTGTTACAGGTGTCTCTCTGTCTCCCCCTATCACCCCCTTCTCTCTTGATTTCTGGCTGTCTCTATCCAATAAATAAATTAAGATAATTAGGAGAGAGAGACCTTCAGACCTGCTTCACCACTCATGAGGAGTCCTCACTGCAGGTAGGAAGCAGTTGAGAGTTGGGACCCACGTCTTTGCACATAGGGACATGTGTGCTCAACCAGGTGTGCCACTACTCCCTTATTTAATTTTTTTCTCCCTTATATACCTTTTTAATTTAAATATTTATTTATTTATTCCCTTTTGTTGCCATTATTGTTTTACTGTAGTTATTATTGTTACTATCGTCCTTGTTGGATAGACAGAGAGAAATGGAGAGAGGAGGGGAAGACAGAGAGGGGGAGAGAAAGACAGACACCTGCAGACTTGCTTCACCATTTGTGACTCTTCTGCAGGTGGGGAGCTGGGGGCTCGTACTGGGATCCTTACTCCAGTCCTTGCGCTTTGCTCCACACGTACTTAACCTGCTGCGCTACCGCCTGACTCCCTATACTTTAATGAATTTAAAGTAGCTGCAAGTGGCCAGTGCTGCCTTATGGAGCAGTGTGGACCTAGGTAGTCACAGTGCAGAGGGACTTTGACAGGGGGGCACAGGGGGGCTGTGGGGGATGGGAGAGACAGTCCCTCATCCAGGCTAGAGCTCAGAGAAGGGCTCTAAAAAAGAGGATATCAGCGCTGAAGCTTAAAGCTTGATTGGGGACTGGGTGGTAGTGCACCTGGTTGAGTGAACAAATAACGGTGCACAAGGACCCGGGTTCAAATCCCCAGTCCCCACCTGCAGGGGGAAAGCTTTGTGAGCAGTGAAGCAGTGCTACAGGTGTCTCTCTGTCTCTCTCCCTCTGCATCTCCCCCTCACCTCAATTTCTGTTTGTCTCTATCCAATAAATAAAGATAGAAAAAAAAAAAGCTTAACTGAGTGTAGCTGAGCATAAATCTGGCCATAAGAAGGAGGCAGAAGTGATCTTTGAGGTGGCATAGTGGATAAAGTGTTGGACTCTCAAGCATGAGGTCCCAAGTTTGATCCTTGTTAGCACATATGCCAGAGTGATGTCTGGTTTTCTCTCTCTTTTCTCTCTCTCTCATTAATAAATAAAATTATTTTTTCAAAACAATCTCCCTTTTTATTTAGTTGCATAGTATTAGTTTCATAGTATTAGTAGTATTGTCTACTCCATTTTTGAAGTGCCACTTTGACTGTTACTGTGGGACTATGTGAAAGCTTGGTAGAGTTTAGGGGAGCTCTCCCATCCTTGGATGGAGGTCTGGAAAGACACGCCACTTGTTAGCCTCTCCCCTTATAGAGATGAGCCAAGAAGGAAAAGTCTCCCAGACTCAGTTTCTCCTTGTTAGTATCTCAATCTCACATAAAGCCTACAGGGCTCTCACATTTACGTTCCCCTGCTAGAAAGCCAAATGGCTGCCTGCTTTAGGGCTCACTCAAAGTTCACACATCCACTTCACCTTTTGATCATAAAGGAGAGAGCACACTCTATCATACACCCCTAACACCAGACAGTGAAAAGCCCCCAAATTCTTTTCCTTGTGTCCTTTGATATCTATGATTTACATCAATCATTGTTTTTCTTTTCTCTACCTCACCTTACTGGTTTAACCCCTATGCTTCTCTCAAATGCCTTTGGATAATCAGCCTGCCTGCATCATGGAAAATAATCGTATGACAATTCTTGTCATACCAGCCCCCTACCATAGGGGCAAGCTGACTTTTAAAAAACCTGTAATTTCTGACATATGTGAAAAATGTTCTTTGTTTAACTCTCTATATAAACCTGTACCCATCTCCAAATAAATGAGTGTTTGTACCAGAGTACTCCCCGAGTCCTCCTTTCTGTATCATGCGGTCCCTGAGAGCCAGTGAGGGAGGATCAGTGACTTACCCCCTGGCTGGATCCTCTCCACGTGAGTGCCAGCAGTTACCATTTTGGTATTTGTTTAGGACCCCCTTCTTGTTTACTGTTCATTAATGTGAGGGTCCACTTCAGATTTCTTTATGCTCCAATATTCAAATAATAGGCACTTTTTTTTTTTTTTTGCCTCCAGGGTTATTGCTGGGGTTCAGTTCCTGCACTGTGAATCCACTGCTCCTGTGGCCATTTTTTCAATTTTTTTGATAGGTCAGACAGAAACTGAGTGGGGAGAGGAAGACAGAGAAGTAGAGGGACAGAGACACACCAGCAGACCGGCATAACTAATTGTGACTCCCCTGCAGGTGGGGAGCTGGGTGCTTGAACTGGGACCCTTGAGTGGGTCCTTGAGCTTCATACTAAGTGCGCTTAACCTGGTGTGCCACTGGCCAGGCCCCAGCACTTAATATTTTTTTTCAAATATTTTATTTATTTATTCATGAAGAATGATAAGCGGAGAAAGAGAGAACCAGACATCACTCTGGTAGGTGCGCTGCTGGGGATTGAACTTGGGACCTCATATTTGACAGTCCAATGCTTTATTCACTGCACCACCTCCTGGACCACGGCATTTAATGTTTAATAAGCCTCTGAAAGGTATCTTAAATCAAAAGACGTCTGGACATGAAAATTCTGTGAGGGTGCTCCATAGGTCAAGGTAATATTGATAGTATTATCAATTTTTTTTTCTTTTCTTCATTGTGTGTTTTGAAAATGTTGCCTGTTCCAGGCCCAGCAGATAGAGCAAATAAAATTATTATTATTACTATTATTATTTTTTTTGTCTCTAGGGCTTGGTGCCTGCACCACATATCCACTGCTTCTGGAGGCTATTTTTCTTCCCTTTTGTTGTTTTGTTGTTGTGGTGGTTATTATTGTTATTGATGTTGTTGTTGTTGGATAGGACAGAGAGAAATGGAGAGAGGAGGGGAAGACAGGAGGAGAGAAAGACACCTGCAGACCTGCTTCATCACCCGTGAAGCGAGCCCCCCCTTGCAGGTAGGGAGCTGGGGGCTTGAACCGGGATCCTTATGCAGGTCCTTGCACTTTGCGCCATGTGTGCTTAACGTGCTGCACTACTGCCTGACCCTCTAAAATTAAATTTTAAGGAGCCAGGTGGTGGCACACAAGGTTAAGTGCACACATTACAGTGTGCGGTGGACCCGGATTCAAGCCCCTAGTCCCCACCTGCAGGGGGACAGCTTCATGAGTGATGAAGCAGGTCTGCAGGTCTCTCTGTCTCTTTCCCTCTTTATCTCTCCCTCCCCTTTCAATTTCTCTCTGTCTCTATGCAGTAATAAATAAAATTTAAAAAAAAAATGGAGGCTGGGTTAAGTGCACATGGTGGAAAGCGGAAGGCCAGCGTAAGGATGCCGGATTGAGGCCCCAGCTCCCCACCTGCAAAGGAGTCGCTTCACAGGTGGTGAAGCAGGTCTGCAGGTGTCTATCTTTCTCTCCCCCTCTCTGTCTTCCCCTCCTCTCTCCATTTCTCTCTGTCCTATCCAACAACAATGACATCAGTAACAATAATAATAATAATAACAAAACAACAAGAGCAACAAAAAAAGGGGAAAATTCAGCCTCCAGAAGCAGTGGGTTCATGGTGCACATACCGAGCCCCGGCAATAACCCTGGAAGCAAAACAAAAAACAAAAAAACCAAGGACAACAAAAGGGGGGGGAGGATGGCCTCTAGGAGCAGTGGATTCACTGTGCAGGCACTGAGCCCCAGCAATAACCCTGGAGGCAAAAAAAATTAAAGAACATTCCAGAGCAGAGGTAGCTAGCATAATGGTTATGCAAACAGACTCTCATGCCTGAGGCTCCAAAGTCCCAGGTTTAATTCCCCACACCATCAGAGCTGAGCAGTGCTCTGGTGTTTCTCTTTCTCTCTGCATCTCTTTCAAAAGTAAAATTTACAAAATTAGAAAAAAAATAAAAGGGTAACAAAAGGGAAAATAAATTAATAAAAATTTAAAAAAACAAGGACAACAAAAGGGAAAATAAATAAATAAATTTAAAAGAAATTTCAAGGGGACTGGGCAGCGGCAAAGCTGGGTGACTGCACATGATATCATGTACAAGGACCTGGGTTTGAGCTCCCAGTCCCCACTTGCAGGGGGAAGCTTTTCAAGTGGTAAAGCAGTGCTGCAGGTGTCATCTCTCTCTCTTCTTTTTTTTTTTTTTTTTGTCTCCAGGGTTATTGCTAGGCTCAGTGCTGGCACTACGAACCCACTGCTCCGGGTGGCCTTCTTTTCCATTTTATTGGATAGGACAGAGAAACAGAGAGGAGGGGGAGATAGGGAAAGAGAAAGATAAAGACTTGCCTTACTACTCATGAAGCATCTCCTGCAAATGGGGAGTGGGGGCTTGAACCCAGGTCCTTACTATGTGCACTTAACCAGGTTCACCACTGCCCTACCCCTTCTCTCTTCCTCTCTCTCTCTCCACTTTCCCTATTGATTTTTGGCTGTCTTTATCTAATAAATAAATAAATATAATTTTTAAAAATTATAATTAAAAAAAATTTCCGGCAAAGAGAGTAGCATGTGCTAAGAGACATAAGAGATAAGAGAGCCTGTTTAGATCTGGGGAAAAAGCATAAAACCTGAGAATCTAAAGTCCCAGGATCTCTCTAAAATGTGTGTGTATGTGAGTGTGTGTGTGAGAGAGAGAGAGAGAGAGAGGGAAAGGGAGAGGGAGAGGGAGAGGGAGAGGGAGAGGGAGAGGGAGAGAGCACGCATCATAGAGCTGGGCAGTGGCGCATCTGGTTAAGTGCACACATTACAGTGCACAAGGACCCAGGTTCAACCTTGGTCCCCATCTGCAGGGGGGAAGCTTCATGAGTGGTGAAGCAGGGCTATAGGTATCTCTCTGTTTCTCTCCCTATCTTCCCTCCTCTCAATTCCTTTTTTTAAAATTTTTTTATTATTATCTTTAGTTATTGGATAGAGACAGCCAAAAATCCAGAGGTACAGGGTGACAGAGAGGGAGACAGACATCTGCAGCCCTGCTTCACCACTCGCAAAGCTTTCCCCTGCAGGTGGGGACTGGGGGCTCAAACCCAGGTTCTTACGCATTGTAAAATGTGTGCTCAACCAGGTGCACCACCACCCACCGACCCATTCAATTTCTCTCAGTCTCTATCCCATAATACATAAATAAATAATATAAAAAAAGGCTTTAAAAATAAAAATAGAGGGGGGTGGGCGGTAGAGCAGCAGGTTAAGCGCACATGGTATGAAGCTCATGGACTAGCATAAAGACCCCAGTTCGAGCCCCTGGCTCCCCACGGCAGTGGTGGGGGGGGATGTGTCGCAGGTCTGCAGGTATCTTTCTCTCCTGTTCTCTGTCTTCCCCTTCTCTCTCAATTTCTCTCTGTCCTATCCAACAATGACGACAATAATAACAACAATGATAAACAACAAGGGCAACACAAGGGAAAAAAATGGCCTCCAGGAGCAGTGGGTTCATAGTGCCAGCACTGAGCCCCAGCAATAACCCCGGAGGCAAAATAAATAAAAAGTGTACATAGGAGAGAGAGAAGGGCAGCCTGTTTAGATGTTAGATGGTTGGGGGAGTGGTTTAGCAGGAGAGCATAGGACTTGCATGTTGAGGTGCTGAGTTCACTCCCCAGCAATGCATATGCTAGAGTCCTATGCTGGAGGCTGGAGAGATAGGTCACTGGGTGGAGCACCTGTCTTGCCATATGGGTTACCCTGGTTGAAGCCTTGGCATCAAATGGATTGTGCAATGGCACCAGAGGAAGTTCCAATGCTGAAGTGTTTCCTTTGTCTGAATTAAAAAAAAAAAAAAAAGACTGGGAGCTTGGCGGTAGCGCAGTGGGTTAAGTGCAGGTGGCACAAAGTGCAAGGACCGACATAAGGATCCCAGTTTGAGCCCCTGGCTCCCCATCTGCAGGGGAGTTGCTTCACAGGTGAAGCAGGTCTGCAGGTGTCTATCTTTCTATCCCCCTCTCTGTCTACCCCACCCCTCTCTCTATTTCTCTCTGCCCTATCCAACAACAACGACAATAATAACTACAACAACAGTAAAAAACAACAACAAAAAAAAGGGCAACAAAAGGGAAAATAGGGAGGCGGAGCTACGAGCAGCAGATCGCTTTCTCTCCTCTCCTCTCCTCTCCCGGATCAACTAGGAATACCAAAGGAGACCACCCGGACCGAAACAAGACAGGACTAGAATGACCACAGAAACCCAGTAAATCACCCGTGAGTACAAACACGCGTGGCTGGTGACAGAGAGAAGAGAGGGGCCTAAGGAGAGATTAAGTGACTGCTAACAGTTCAACAGTTTGTCAGTGGAGACACCACCTCCAGTCTGCTCCACCAACAAGGGGACAGCTGAAGGGAGGAAAGGACTCCCCAGAGACTCACCAAGTGCAACTCTGAGTCTCCATTGCTACTACCCTCAGAATCTGGAGCAGCAACAGGGAGGGACACCAGGGTACAGAGATCTAACCGGGAAACTCAGGAGAAGACCTATATACCTCGGTGGCATAGCTGAGGGGCTGTGAAAGTCTCTTTGCATAACCACTGGATTATCTCTGCCACACCCTGCTTTATCTCTTGGTCAGGAGTCAGTGATTAAGCTAAGAAGCCTATTGATAGTTTAAAAGCCCTCAGGCTCCCATAGCCTACAGGGGAAAAAAAAAAAGGCTTTTACACCACTGAACTCCAACTCAGGGATTGAAAAAACTGTTAACTTATATAAAATGGTTAAAACAACAAGAAAAAATATTGGAGACTTGAACAAGGACAAGAGTCCAGCTAAAAGTCCTCCAGAGGGTGAAGCACAAAACAACGAGTTCAACATCCAAACATTAGCTAAGGAAATAATAACAGGAGTGAGTAAAGAATTTGAAAAAATTGTAATCAGAAATGCAGGAACAACAAATGAGAATATGGAAGAAAATTCTAATTATCTCATGGTTATTAGAGAGCTGAAAGCTGAAATCGCTGAGCTAAGAAGGCAACTAGTTGAACAAGCTAAAACAGTATCAGAGCAGGGCAACAAAATAGATGAACTCCAGAAAGCAGTAGAGGGCAGAGAGAATAGAATCTATGAGGCTGAAGACAGAATTAGCAAGATTGAGCATGAATTAGAGACAACTAAAAAAGAAGTAAGAGATCTCAAAAAGAGATTAAGAGATGCTGAAAACAACAACAGAGTCCTATGGGATGACTTCAAAAGAAACAATATACGCATTATTGGCTTACCAGAGGAAGAAAGAGAAGGGGAGGAAGAAAGAGTTCTCCAGGCCATAATAGCTGAAAATTTCTCTAGTCTAGACAACACCAAAGACATAAAGATTCAAGAAGCCCAGAGGGTCCCAAACAGAATTAACCCAGACCTAAAGACACCAAGACATGTCATACTTAGATTGGAAAGGAATAAGGATAAAGAAAGGATCCTCAAGGCTGCAAGAGAAAAACAAAGAGTCACCTACAAAGGAAAACCCATAAGATTAGCAGCAGACTTCTCCATACAAACACTACAGGCCAGAAGAGAATGGCAAGATATCTATCGAGTGCTCAATGAGAAAGGCTTTCAGCCAAGAATACTATATCCTGCTAGATAGTCATTCAGACTAGATGGAAGCATCAAAACCTTCTCAGACAAGCAACAGTTGAAGGAAGCAACCATCACCAAGCCTGCCCTGAAAGAAGTTCTGAAAGGTCTCCTATGAACAACCAGACCACCACAAATAGGACATATATCAAAACACTCTACAAGAATGGCGTTAAAATATCTTCAATCTTTGATATCAATAAATGTCAATGGCCTGAATTCACCTATTAAAAGACACAGAGTAGGAAGATGGATCAGAAAACACAACCCAACAATATGTTGTCTACAGGAAACTCACCTAACGTAACAAGACAAACACAGACTTAAAGTGAAAGGATGGAAAACTATCATTCAAGCCAATGGCCCACAAAAAAGGGCAGGAACAGCTATTCTCATATCTGACATGATAGACTTTAAAATAGATAAGATTAAAAAAGATAGGAATGGACACTACTTAATGCTCAGAGGATCAGTCAATCAAGAGGACTTAACAATTATTAATATCTATGCACCCAATGAGAAGCCATCTAAATACATCAAACTTCTACTGAAAGAGCTACAGCAATATATTAACAGTAACACAATCATAGTAGGGGACTTCAACACCCCACTATCTCAACTTGACAGATCATCCAGGCAGAAAGTCAGTAAAGACATAAGGGAGCTAAATGAAGAGATAGATAAACTAGAACTATTGGACATTTTCAGAGTCATTCATCCCAAGAAACTGGAATACACATTTTACTCAAATCCACATGGATCATTCTCAAGGATAGACCATATGTTAGGCCACAAAGACAGCATCAGCCTATTCAAGAGCACTGAAATCATCCCAAGCATCTTCTCAGACCACAGTGGAATTAAACTAACACTTAACAATCAACAAAAGATTAGTAACAGTCCCAAAATGTGGAAGCTCAACAGTACACTTCTTAACAACTTCTGGGTCAAAGAGGAAATCAAGGAAGCAATCAAAATGTTTCGAGAGTTCAATGAAAATGAAGACACAAGCTACCAAAATATTTGGGGCACAGCTAAAACAGTCCTAAGAGGGAAGTTCATAGCTATACAAGCACACATTAGGAAACAAGAAAAGGCACAAATAAACAGCCTGATTGCACATCTCAAAGACCTAGAAGAAGAACAACAAAGGAATCCTAAAGCAACCAGAAGGACAGAAATTACTAAAGTTAGGGCAGAAATAAATAACATTGAGAATAGGAAAACCATACAAAAGATCAATGAAAGTAAATGTTGGTTCTTCGAAAGAGTAAACAAAATCGACAAACCTTTAGCCAGACTCACAAAACAAAAAAGGGAGAAGACCCAAATAAATCGGATAGTAAATGAAAGAGGAGAAATCACAACAGACACTGCAGAAATTCAACATATCATGCGAGGCTTCTATGAACAACTATATGCCACCAAGCTAGAGAACCTGGAAGAAATGAATGATTTCCTAGATACCTACCAACTTCCAAAACTAAGTAAAGAGGAAGTGGATAACATGAACAGGCCCATCACAGCTAATGAAATTGAAACAGTTATCAAAAATCTTCCCAAAAATAAAAGTCCTGGACCAGATGGTTTTACAAATGAATTCTACAAAACTTTCAAAGAAGAACTAATACCTCTACTTTTAAAAGTCTTCCAGAAGATTGAAGACACTGGAATACTCCCTGCCAGCTTCTATGAAGCCAACATCACCCTGATACCAAAAGCAGACAGGGACACAGCCAAAAAAGAAAACTACAGACCAATATCTCTGATGAACATAGATGCGAAAATATTGAACAAAATTCTAGCCAACCGGATACAGCAGTATATCAAAAAAATTGTTCATCATGACCAAGTGGGGTTTATCCCAGGCATGCAAGGTTGGTTTAATATACGTAAATCAATCAATGTGATCCACCACATCAACAAAAGCAAGGCCAAAAACCACATGGTCATATCAATAGATGCAGAGAAAGCCTTTAACAAAATACAACATCCCTTTATGATCAAAACACTACAAAAAATGGGAATAGATGGAAAATTCCTGAAGATAGTGGAGTCTATATATAGCAAACCTACAGCCAACATCATACTCAATGGTGAAAAACTGGAAGCATTTCCCCTCAGATCAGGTACTAGACAGGGCTGCCCACTATCACCATTACTATTCAACATAGTGTTGGAAGTTCTTGCCATAGCAATCAGGCAGGAGCAAGGAATTAAAGGCATACAGATTGGAAGAGAAGAAGTCAAACTCTCCTTATTTGCAGATGACATGATAGTATACATGGAAAAACCTAAGGAATCCAGCAAGAAGCTTTTGGAAATCATCAGGCAATACAGTAAGGTGTCAGGCTATAAAATTAACATTCAAAAGTCAGTGGCATTCCTCTATGCAAACACTAAGTTAGAAGAAATTGAAATCCAGAAATCAGTTCCTTTTTCTATAGCAACAAAAACAATAAAATATCTAGGAATAAACCTAACCAAAGAAGTGAAAGACTTGTATACTGAAAATTATGAGTCACTACTCAAAGAAATTGAAAAAGACACAAAGAAGTGGAAAGATATTCCATGTTCATGGGTTGGAAGAATTAACATCATCAAAATGAATATATTACCCAGAGCCATCTACAAATTTAATGCTATCCCCATCAAGATCCCAAGCACATTTTTTTGGAGAATAGAAAAAATGCTACAAATGTTTATCTGGAACCAGAAAAGACCTAGAATTGCCAAAACAATCTTGAGAAAAAAGAACAGAACCGGAGGCATCACACTGCCAGATCTCAAACTGTATTATAGGGCCATTGTCATCAAAACTGCTTGGTACTGGAACATGAACAGACACACTGACCAGTGGAATAGAATTGAGAGCCCAGAAATGAGGCCCCACACCTATGGACATCTAATCTTTGACAAAGGGGCCCAGACTATTATATGGGGGAAGCAGAGTCTCTTCAACAAATGGTGTTGGAAACAATGGGTTGAAACATGCAGAAGAATGAAACTGAATCACTGTATTTCACCAAATACAAAAGTAAATTCCAAGTGGATCAAGGACTTGTATGTTAGACCAGAAACTATCAGATACTTAGAGGAAAATATTGGCAGAACTTTTTTCCGCATAAATTTTAAAGACATTTTCAATGAAACGAATCCAATTACAAGGAAGACTAAGGCAAGTATAAACCTATGGGACTACATCAAATTAAAAAGCTTCTTCACAGCAAAAGAAACCACTATCCAAATCAAGAGACCCCTCACAGAATGGGAGAAGATCTTTACATGCCATACATCAGATAAGAGTTTAATAACCAACATATATAAAGAGCTTGCCAGACTCAACAACAAGACAACAAATAACCCCATCCAAAAATGGGGGGAGGACTTGGACAGAATATTCACCACAGAAGAGATCCAAAAGGCCGAGAAACACATGAAAAAATGCTCCAAGTCTCTGATTGTCAGAGAAATGCAAATCAAGACAACAATGAGATATCACTTCACTCCTGTGAGAATGTCACACATCAGAAAAGGTAACAGCAGCAAATGCTGGAGAGGGCGTGGGGTCAAAGGAACCCTCCTGCACTGCTGGTGGGAATGTCAATTGGTCCAACCTCTGTGGAAAACAGTCTGGAGAACTCTCAGAAGGCTAGAAATGGACCTACCCTATGATCCTGCAATTCCCCTCCTGGGGATATATCCTAAGGAACCCAACACATCCATCCAAAAAGATCTGTGTACACATATGTTCTTGGCAGCACAATTTGTAATAGCCAAAACCTAGAAGCAACCCAGGTGTCCAACAACAGATGAGTGGCTGAGCAAGTTGTGGTCTATATACACAATGGAATACTACTCAGCTGTAAAAAATGGTGACTTCACCGTTTTCAGCCGATCTTGGATGGACCTTGAAAAAATCATGTTGAGTGAAATAAGTCAGAAACAGAAGGCTGAATATGGGATGATCTCACTCTCAGGCCGAAGTTGAAAAACAAGATTAGAAAAGAAAACACAAGTTGAACCTGAAATGGAATTGGAGTATTACACCAAAGTAAAAGACTCTGGGGTGGGTGGGTGGGTGGGTGGGGAGAATACAGGTCCATGAAAAATGATGAATGAAATAGTGGGGGTTGTATTGTTAAATGGGAATCTGGGGAATGTTATGCATGTAAAGAAAAAAAGAAGAAGAAGTAGAAACGCAAAGCAGAAATTGACTGAGTTTGGAGTATGGCACCAAAGTAAGAAAGCAGAAGTACACTAGAGTTTGCAGTGAGTACCTCCCTAATACTTCCTCTCCACTTTTCCAAGCTTTGGGTCCATGATTGCTCAACAATTTGTTTGGCTTTGTATGTTAACTCTCTTTTCAGTCACCAGGTTCCAGGTGTCATCAGGATGCCGGCCAGACTTCCCTGGATTGAAGACCCCACCAATATGTCCTGGAGCTCAGCTTCCCCAGAGACCCACCCTACTAGGGAAAGAGAGAGGCAGACTGGGAGTATGGACCGACCAGTCAACGCCCATGTTCAGCAGGGAAGCAATTACAGAAGCCAGACCTTCTACCTTCTGCAACCCACAATGACCCTGGGTCCATGCTCCCAGAGGGATAGAGAATGGGAAAGCTATCGGGGGAGGGGGTGGGATATGGAGATTGGGCGGTGGGAATTGTGTGGAGTTGTACCCCTCCTACCCTATGGTTTTGTTAATTAATCCTTTCTTAAATAAAAAAAAATTTAAAAAAATAAATAAATAAATAAAACACATAAACACACACAAAGCACAACAAAATAAATAAATAAATAAATAAAAAGGGCAACAAAAGGGAAAATTTTTTTTAAAAAGGGAAAATAAATAAATAAATATAAAAAATTTTTTAAAAGACCTTGGAGTAATGAAATTATGTATGAGAGGAGGTGGGTGAGATGGAGAAATTTTCACTAATAAATAAAAAGATAGGGTAGATAGCATAATGGTTATGAAAAGAGACTTTCATGATTGAGGTTCCAAAGTCCCAGGTTCAATCCCTTGCACCACCATAAGCCAGAACTGAGCAGTGCTCTGGTAAAAAAAAAAATAATAATAATAATAATAATAATAAATAAAAAGACAGGTTGTTGGTTTGGCTGGAGCAGGGTAGTGAAGGCTGAAGAAGCCCATAGGGAGAGGTTACCACAGTTTTCTCAGCCCAGGCAAGAAAATCCTGGAAATAGCATCACAGTTATGCAAACAAACAAACAAACAAAAAATCCACCCAAACAAAGAGAACTCCCACAGAGTGGGAGAAGACCCTTTCCATGCCATACATCAGACAAGAGGATAATAACCAAAATATATAAAGAGCTCACCAAACTCAACAAGAAAACAGATGACCCCATCCAAAAATGGGGAGAGGATATGAACAGAATATTCACATAGAAGAGATCCAAAAGGCCAATAAACATGAAAAAATGTTCCAAGTCATTGATTGTCAGAGAAATGCAAATAAAGTGGTACAGGAGGTGGTGCAGTGGATAAAGCACTGGACTCTCAAGCATGAGGTCCTAAGTTTGAGCCCCGGCAGCACATGTACCAGAGTGATACCTGGTTCTTTCTCTCTCCTCCTATCTTTCTCATAAATAAATAAATAAAATCTTTTAAAAAATGCAAATAAAGACAACAATGAGAAACCACTTCACTCCTGTGAGAATGTCATACACCAGAAAATGCAGCAGCAACAAATGCTGGAGAGGGTGTGGGGACAAAGCAACCCTCCTGCTCTGCTAGGGGGAATGTCAATTGGTCCAAGCCCTGTGGAGAGCAGTCTGGAGAACTCTCAGAAGGGTAGAAGTAGACCTACCCTATGATCCTGCAGTTCCTCTCCTGGGGATATATCCTAAGGAACCCAACACATCCATCCAAAAAGATCTGTGTACACATATGTTCTTGGCAGCACAATTTGTAATAGCCAAAACCTAGAAGCAACCCAGGTGTCCAACAACAGATGAGTGGCTGAGCAAGTTGTGGTCTATATACACAATGGAATACTACTCAGCTGTAAAAAATGGTGACTTCACCGTTTTCAGCCGATCTTGGATGGACCTTGAAAAAATCATGTTGAGTGAAATAAGTCAGAAACAGAAGGCTGAATATGGGATGATCTCACTCTCAGGCCGAAGTTGAAAAACAAGATTAGAAAAGAAAACACAAGTTGAACCTGAAATGGAATTGGAGTATTACACCAAAGTAAAAGACTCTGGGGTGGGTGGGTGGGTGGGTGGGGAGAATACAGGTCCATGAAAAATGATGAATGAAATAGTGGGGGTTGTATTGTTAAATGGGAATCTGGGGAATGTTATGCATGTAAAGAAAAAAAGAAGAAGAAGTAGAAACGCAAAGCAGAAATTGACTGAGTTTGGAGTATGGCACCAAAGTAAGAAAGCAGAAGTACACTAGAGTTTGCAGTGAGTACCTCCCTAATACTTCCTCTCCACTTTTCCAAGCTTTGGGTCCATGATTGCTCAACAATTTGTTTGGCTTTGTATGTTAACTCTCTTTTCAGTCACCAGGTTCCAGGTATCATCAGGATGCCGGCCAGACTTCCCTGGATTGAAGACCCCACCAATATGTCCTGGAGCTCAGCTTCCCCAGAGACCCACCCTACTAGGGAAAGAGAGAGGCAGACTGGGAGTATGGACCGACCAGTCAACGCCCATGTTCAGCGGGGAAGCAATTACAGAAGCCAGACCTTCTACCTTCTGCAACCCACAATGACCCTGGGTCCATGCTCCCAGAGGGATAGAGAATGGGAAAGCTATCGGGGGAGGGGGTGGGATATGGAGATTGGGTGGTGGGAATTGTGTGGAGTTGTACCCCTCCTACCCTATGGTTTTGTTAATTAATCCTTTCTTAAATTAAAAAAAAATAAAAGCAAAAAGAAAAAAAAAGAAATAAGTCAGAAACAGAAGGATGAATATGGGATGATCTCACTCTCAGGCAGAAGTTGAAAAACAAGATCAGAAAAGAAAACACAAGTAGAACCTGAACTGGAATTGGCGTATCACACCAAAGTAAAACACTGTGGGGTGGGTGGGGAGAATACAGGTCCATGAAGGATGATAGAGGACCTAGTGGGGGTTGTATTGTTATATGGGAAACTGGGGAATGTTATGCATGTACAAGCTATTGTATTTACTGTTGAATGTAAAACATTAATTCCCCAATAAAGAAATAAAAAAAAAAGAAAGAAACAGAAAGATGAATATGGGATGATCTCACTCACAGGCAGAAGTTGAAAAACAAGATCAGAAGGGAAAACACTAAGCAGAACTTGGACTGGATTTGGTATATTGCACCAAAGTCAAAGACTCTGGAGTGGAGGTGGGGGTAAGGTCCTGGAACATGATAATAGAGGAGGACCTAGTGGGGGTTATATTTTTATGTAGAAAACTGGCAAATGTCATGCATGTATACAAACTATTCTATTTTACTGTCGACTATAAACCATTAATTCCCTCCAAAGAATATATATATATATATATATATATATATATATATATATATATATACACACACACAAGAGGGGAGTTGGGTGGTAGTGCAGTGGGTTAAGTGCAAGGACTGGTGTAAGGATCCCAGTTTGAGCCCCCAGCTCCCTGCTTGCAGGGGAGTTGCTTCACAGGCAGTGAAGCAGGTCTGCAAGTGTCTGTCTTTCTCTTTTCTTTTTTTTTTTTGTTTTCTTTTTTTCCCTAAGTGTCTGTCTTTCTCTTCCCCTGTCTGTCTTCCCCTTCTCTCTCCATTTCTCTCTGTCCTATCCAACAACAATGACATCAACAACAACAATAATAACTACAACAATAAAACAAGGACAAAAAAAAAGAGAGGATGAATATGGGATGATCTCACTCTCAGGCAGAAGTTGAAAAACAAGATTAGAAAAGAAAACACAAGTAGAACCTGAAATGGAATTGGCGTATTGCACCCAAGTAAAAGACTGTGGGGTGGGTGGGTGGGGAGAATACAGGTCCATGAAGGATGATAGAGGACCTAGTGGGGGTTGTATTGTTATATGGAAAACTGGGAAATGTTATGCATGTGCAAACTATTGTATTTACTGTTGAATGTAAAACATTAATTCCCCAATAAAGAAATAAATTAAAAATTTTTTTAAAAAGTCAAGGGGGGCCAAGTGGTAGTGCAACTTGTTGAATGCACATGTTACCATGTACAAGGACCCTGGTTCAAATCCCCATTACCCAAATGCAAGGAGGTAGCAGGTCTGCAGGTCGGTCTCTCTCTCTCTCTCCCTCTCTCTCTCTCTCTCCTTAGCTCCCCTTCCCAACTCAATTTCTTTCTATCCTATCAAATGAATAAAAAGTCAGAGCAGTAAAGCTAGAGGCATGAATATATAAATTAATAAGATAGGATAATTATTTAAAATAAAACTTTTTACTACATTTTAAAGAAAAATAAAGTGGGAGTCAGGCAGTAGTGCAGCTGGTTAAGCACAGGTAGTGCAAAGTACAAGGACTGGTGTAAGGATCCAGGTTTGAGCCCCCAGCTCCCCACCTGCAGGGAAGTCGCTTCACAGGTGGTGAAGTAGGTCTGCAGGTGTCTCTCTTTCTCTCCCCTCTCTGTCTTCCCTTCATCATCATTTCTCTCTGTCCTATCCAACAATGACAACATCAACATCACAATAATAATAACTTCAACAATAAAACAAGTGAAACAAAAGGGAATAATATTTTTAAAATAAATAAAATAAATAAAGTAATAGATGGGACCAGGCAGTGGCACACCTGGTTGAGCACACACATAACCATGTGCAAGGATCCAAGTTCAAGCCCCCAGTCCTCACCTGCAGAGAAAAGCTTCATGAGTTATGAAGCAAGGCTGTAGGTCTCTCTCTCTTCCCCTCTCCCCTCCTCAATTTCTCTCTGCATATCAAATAAAATAATAACAACAACAAATTAATATAAAAATAAGCAAACTAGCAGATGTCAGTAGCAAACATTCAGAAGTCACAGTTCTTCCTAGAATATGTCCTGCAGTTGGTGGGTGATATAATAAATATAAATACTTATGGGAGCTGGCCAGCAGGGGGCACTCCAGATAAAGCATTGGACTCATAGGTATGCGATTCTGAGTTCCATCCCTGGTTCTGGTTCTGGTTCTGGTTTTCCCTCTCCCTCTCCCTCTCCCTCTCCCTCTCCCTCTCCCTCTCCCTCTCCCTCTCCCTCTTTCCTCTCCCTCTCCCTCTCCCTCTTTCTCTTTCCTCTTTTTCTCTCCAAAAACATTAATGAATATTAAATGTTCACTTTGGAAGCACATATACTAAAAAAATTATTTTATTTTTATTATTGTGGTTTTTACCAGACCTGTCTTCCCCCCAAAATAAATAATTAATTTTTTTTACTTATTGGGCTGAGGAGATGGCATGATTATAAAAATGACTTTTCATGGGGCAGGGGTTGATAGCATAATGGTTAAGCAAAGAGACTCTCATGCCTTGAAGCTCCCAAAGTCCCAGGTTCAAACCCCAGCACCATCATAAACCAGAGCTGAGCAGTGCTCTGGTAAATAAATAAATAAATAAATAAAAGCTTTCATGCCTGAAGCACCAAAGGTCGTCTCATGTTCAATTCCCAGCACCACCATAAGCCAGAATTGAACAATAATGGTCTACCTATCTATCTGTATCTCTCTCATTAAAAAATAAAACTGAAGCCAGGTTGTGACATTCCTGGTGGAGACATGTTGCCGTGGAAGGATGGGGTTCAAGTCTCCAGCCCCCACCTGCAGGGGGAGCTTCATGAACAGTGAAGCAGTGCCACGGGTTTCTTTCTGTCAACTTCGGTTTCTTTCTTTTTTTTCTTTTAAATATTTATTTATTCCCTTTTGTTGCCCTTGTTTTTCATTGTTGTAGTTACTATTGATGTCATTGTTGTTGGATAGGACAGAGAGAAATGGAGAGAGGAGGAAGACAGAGAGGCGGAGAGAGAGACATCTGCAGACCTGCTTCACCACCTGTGAAGCGACTCCTCTGCAGGTGGGGAGCCGGGGGCTCAAACCAGGATCCTTACTCCTCGGTCCTTGCGCTTTGCACCACGTGTGCTTAACCAGCTGCGATACCGCCCAACTCCCTCAACTTCTGTTCCTATCCAAAATAAACAAAAAATAAAACAAATACATAAAATATGTATTTATTTAGGAAAGATAGAAAAGTGATCAAAAGAACCAGAGCATCACTATGGCATGTAATGCTGGGACTTGAATTTGGGATCTCACAGCTGAAAGCCCAGTGCACTGTCCACTGCACCGCCTCTCAAGTCACAAGAAATACATTTTGTGACTCCCCCCCTTTTTTTTGTTTGTCCTTTTCTTTGTTTTGTTTGTTTGACAGGGCAGAGAGAAATAGTGTGGGAGGGAGTTGGGCAGTAGCACAGCAGGTTAAGCACAGGTGGCGCAAAGCACAAAGACCGGCATAAGGATCCCGGTTCGAGCCCCTGGCTCCCCACCTGCAGGGGAGTCACTTCACAAGCGGTGAAGCAGGTCTGCAGGTGTCTCTCTTTCTCTCCCTCTCTCTGTCTTCTCCTCCTCTCTCCATTTCTCTCTGTCCTATCCAACAACAATGACATCAATAATAACTACAACAATAAAACAACAAGGGCAACAAAAGGGAATAAAATAAATAAAAGTAAAAAAAGAAATAGTGTGGGGGAGGAGAGAGAGTGAGAGACACCTACAGTACTGCTTCACCACTCGTGAAGCTTCCTTGCCTGTAGGTCTGACCCAGAGGCATGAACCCAGGCATAGTGAGTTTTATCTAGTGCACCACAGCCTACCCCACAATATAAAATATATACTGGGGAGAGAAAGAAAGAAAGAAAGAAAGAACGAAAGAAAGAAAGAAAGAAAGGAAGGAAGGAAGGAAGGAAGGAAGGAAGGAAGGAAGAAAGAAAGAAAGAGAGAACCCATGTGAAAGCTAGTAGAGAAGGCTGAAGGGCTGAGGACCCACCCTCAACCTCCCTCCCATCCCCTCAAGCCAAAGCTGGTATCAGGCTCACACTGATGATGGCTTGCTGCGCCTCGTTGTTGTGGACCAGCTTCGCTCTATCCAGGGCCTTCTCAAAGTTGTTCACAGCTGCCTCGAAATTTCTCAGCTTCACTAGAGAGCAAGGGGAGGTAGACACAGAGAGACCAACACACTGAGTGTTGTGCACTGAGGGCAGGTGCTATGGGCTGGCCCTCTGGAATCTAGCAGTGGCATAGCAACATGAAAATGCCTGAGGTCCCAAAGGTCCCAGGGTTCAGTCCTCAGCACCACTGTAAACCAGAGGTCATCAGTGTTCTGCTTGTGCTCTCCATTCCATTCCACTACATTTCATATATATTTATTTATGTTTTTCTAAATACTTTATTAATGAGAGGGATAGGAGGAGAGAGAAAGAACCAGGTATCATTCTGGTATATGTGCTGCCAGGGATCGAACTCAAGACTTCATGCTTGTGAGTCCAGCACCTTATACACTGTGCCACCTCACGGACCGCCATTTCATATATTTTTTTCAAAGATATATATATTTTTTAGAAGATTTTTTTAAACTTTTATTTATTTTTTATTTTTTCCCCTTTTGTTGCCCTTGTTGTTTATGATCAGTGTTGTTATTATTATTGTTGTTGCTATCATTGTTGTTGGATAAGACAGGGAGAAATCGAGAGAGGAGAGGAAGACAGAGGGGGAGAAAAAGATAGACAACTGCAGACCGGCATCACCACCTGTGAAGTGAACCCCCTGCAGGTGGAAAGCGGGGGCCTCCAACTGGTATCCTTACGCCAGTCCTTGCACTTTATGCCATGTGCGCTTAACCTACTGTGCCATTGCCCGGCTCCCCAAAGGTATTTTTATTTCATTTTAATGAGAGAGAGAGATACAGAGAGAATGTCCAGATTACTGCTCAACTCTGGTTTATGGTTGGGCTCGGGATTGAACCTGGGACTTAGAGCCTCAGGCATGAAGGTCTTTTGCAGAATCATTATGCTGTCTCCTTCTAGAAGAGGTAGGCAACAAGATGAAACTGTCCCTTGGTCCAGGAGACAAGTGATATATACACTGGCCCTAGCCAAAACCTACTTACCTCACTTTCCTCTCCCTGCTGCCTCCTTTTAAAGACTTATTTACTTATTTATTTATTTTTTATCTTTATTTTCTGGATAGAGACAGTCAGAAATTGAGAGAGAAGGGGGTGATAGGGAAAAAGAAGGACACCTGCAGCCCTGCATCACCACTTGCAAAGCTTTCCCCCTGCAGGTGGGGACTGGAGGGCTCGAACCTGGGTCTTTACGCACTGTAACTCAACCAGGTGCACCACCACCTGGACCCTTGTTTACTTATTTATAATAGAGGAAACAGTGAGAATCAGAGCATCGTGGTCCAGGAGGTAGCACTGTGGATAAAGCACTAAACCCTCACACATGAGGTCCTGAGTTCAGTCCCCAGCAGCACGTTTACCAGAGTGATGTCTGGTTCTCTCTCTTTTCTGCCTATCTTTCTCATTAATAATTTTTTTAAAATCTAAAAAAAAAAAAAGAAGGGGGGCTGGGTGGTGGCCCACCTGGTTGAGCACATATGTTACAATGTGCAAGGACCCAGCTTCAAGTCCCTGGCCCCCACCTGCAGAAGGAAAGCTTTGCTAGTGGTGAAGCAGTGAGTGTTGCAGGTATTTCTCTTTCTTCCTCTGTCACCCTGTCCTCGATTTCTGGTAGTCTCTATTCAATAAATAATGATAATTAAAAAATTAAAAAGCAGACAGAGGACCTAGTGGGGGTTGTATTGTTATGTGGAAAACTGAAAAATGTTATGCATGTACAAACTATTGTATTTACCGTTGAATGTAAAACATTAATTCCCCAATAAATAGGAGGCGGAGCTACGAGCAGCAGATCGCTTTCTCTCCTCTCCTCTCCTCTCCTCTCCTCTCCCGGATCAACTAGGAATACCAAAGGAGACCACCCGGACCTAAACAAGACAGGACTACAATGACCACAGGAACCCAGTAAATCACCCGTGAGTACAAACACACGTGGCTGGTGACAGAGAGGAGAGAGGGGCCTAAGGAGAGATTAAGTGACTGCTAACATTCAGCAGTTTATCAGTGGAGACACCACCTCCAGTCTGCTCCACAACAAGGGGACAGCTGAAGGGAGGAAAGGACTCCCCAGAGACTCACCAAGTGCAACTCTGAGTCTCCATTGCTACTACCCTCAGAATCTGGAGCAGCAACAGGAAGGGACACCAGGGTACAGAGATCTAACCGGGAAACTCAGGAGAAGACTTATACCTCCTTGGCATAGCTGAGGGGCTGTGAAAGTCTCTTTGCATAACCACTGGATTATCTCTGCCACACCCTGCTTTATCTCTTGGTCAGGAGTCAGTGATTAAGCTAAGAAGCCTATTGATAGTTTAAAAGCCCTCAGGCACCCATAGCCTACAGGGAAGAAAAAAAAAAAAAAGAGGCTTTTACACCACTGAGCTCCAACTCAGGGATTGAAAAAAAAACTGTTAACTTCCACCACGGTAAACCCTTTAATTAAATTACTTAGACACGAGTCAATCCAGGCAATAGTGATCAATAATTTGAAAAGTACTGATAAAGGGAACTCATAACAAAATATATAAAATGGTTAAAACAACAAGAAAAAATATTGGAGACTTGAACGAGGACAAGAGTCCAGCTAAAAGTCCTCCAGAGGGTGAAGCACAAAACAACGAGTTCAATATCCAAACATTAGCTAAGGAAATAATAACAGGAGTGAGTAAAGAATTTGAAAAAATTGTAATCAGAAATGCAGGAACAACAAATGAGAATATGGAAGAAAATTCTAATTATCTCATGGTTATTAGAGAGCTGAAAGCTGAAATCGCTGAGCTAAGAAGGCAACTAGCTGAACAAGCTAAAACAGTATCAGAGCAGGGCAACAAAATAGATGAACTCCAGAAAGCAGTAGAGGGCAGAGAGAATAGAATCTATGAGGCTGAAGACAGAATTAGCAAGATTGAGCATGAATTAGAGACAACTAAAAAAGAAGTAAGAGATCTCAAAAAGAGATTAAGAGATGCTGAAAACAACAACAGAGTCCTATGGGATGACTTCAAAAGAAACAATATATGCATTATTGGTTTACCAGAGGAAGAAAGAAAAGGAGAGGAAGAAAGCATTCTCCGGGCCATAATAGCTGAAAATTTCTCTAGTCTAGACAACACCAAAGACATAAAGATTCAAGAAGCCCAGAGGGTCCCAAACAGAATTAACCCAGACCTAAAGACACCAAGACATGTCATACTTAGAATGGAAAGGAATAAGGATAAAGAAAGGATCCTCAAGGCTGCAAGAGAAAAACAAAGAGTCACCTACAAAGGAAAACCCATAAGATTAGCAGCAGACTTCTCCATACAAACACTACAGGCCAGAAGAGAATGGCAAGATATCTATCGAGTGCTCAATGAGAAAGGCTTTCAGCCAAGAATACTATATCCTGCTAGACTGTCATTCAGACTAGATGGAAGCATCAAAACCTTCTCAGACAAGCAACAGTTGAAGGAAGCAACCATCACCAAGCCTGCCCTGAAAGAAGTTCTGAAAGGTCTCCTATAAACAACCAGACCACCACAAATAGGACATATATCAAAACACTCTACAAGAATGGCGTTAAAATATCTTCAATCTTTGATATCAATAAATGTCAATGGCCTGAATTCACCTATTAAAAGACACAGAGTAGGAAGATGGATCAGAAAACACAACCCAACAATATGTTGTCTACAGGAAACTCACCTAACTCAACAAGACAAACACAGACTTAAAGTGAAAGGATGGAAAACTATCATTCAAGCCAATGGCCCACAAAAAAGGGCAGGAACAGCTATTCTCATATCTGACATGATAGACTTTAAAATAGATAAGATTAAAAAAGATAGGAATGGACACTACTTAATGCTCAGAGGATCAGTCAATCAAGAGGACTTAACAATTATTAATATCTATGCACCCAATGAGAAGCCATCTAAATACATCAAACTTCTACTGAAAGAGCTACAGCAATATATTAACAGTAACACAATCATAGTAGGGGACTTCAACACTCCACTATCTCAACTTGACAGATCATCCAGGCAGAAAATCAGTAAAGACATAAGGGAGCTAAATGAAGAGATAGATAAACTAGAACTATTGGACATTTTCAGAGTCATTCATCCCAAGAAACTAGAATACACATTTTACTCAAATCCACATGGGTCATTCTCAAGGATAGACCATATGTTAGGCCACAAAGACAGCATCAGCCTATTCAAGAGCACTGAAATCATCCCAAGCATCTTCTCAGACCACAGTGGAATTAAACTAACACTTAACAATCAACAAAAGATTAGTAACAGTCCCAAAATGTGGAAGCTCAACAGTACACTTCTTAACAACTTCTGGGTCAAAGAGGAAATCAAGGAAGCAATCAAAATGTTTCGAGAGTTCAATGAAAATGAAGACACAAGCTACCAAAATATTTGGGACACAGCTAAAGCAGTCCTAAGAGGGAAGTTCATAGCTATACAAGCACACATTAGGAAACAAGAAAAGGCACAAATAAACAGCCTGATTGCACATCTCAAAGACCTAGAAGAAGAACAACAAAGGAATCCTAAAGCAACCAGAAGGACAGAAATTACTAAAGTTAGGGCAGAAATAAATAACATTGAGAATAGGAAAACCATACAAAAGATCAATGAAAGTAAATGTTGGTTCTTCGAAAGAGTAAACAAAATCCACAAACCTTTAGCCAGACTCACAAAACAAAAAAGGGAGAAGACCCAAATAAATCGGATAGTAAATGAAAGAGGAGAAATCACAACAGACACTGCAGAAATTCAACATAACATGCGAGGCTTCTATGAACAACTATATGCCACCAAGCTAGAGAACCTGGAAGAAATGAATGATTTCCTAGATACCTACCAACTTCCAAAACTAAGTAAAGAGGAAGTGGATAACATGAACAGGCCCATCACAGCTAATGAAATTGAAACAGTTATCAAAAATCTTCCCAAAAATTCCCCAATAAATAAATTTAAAAATCAAAAAAATTTTAAAAAATGAGAGAGAATCAGAGCATTCCTGTAACACATATTGTAGGTAGAATTTTGGATCTCATATTTGAAAATCCAGTACTCTATGATGGGGAAATAGCACAGTGGTTATGCCAGACTTTCTTTTTTTTTTTTTAATGTTTTGCTTTTGTTATTATCTTTTAAAAAAATATTTATTTATTTTCCCTTTTGTTGCCCTTGGTTTTTTTAAATATTTATTTATTTCCTTTTGTCACTCTTGTTTTATTGTAGTTATTATTGTTGTTATTGATGTTGTCGTTGCTGATAGGATAGAGAGAAATGGAGAGAGGAGGGGAAGACAGAGAGGGGGAGAGAAAGATAGACACCTGCAGACCTGCTTCACCGCTTGTGAAGCGACTCCCCTGCAGGTGGGGAACCGGGGGCTCAAACCAGGTTCCTAATGCTGGTCCTTGTGCTTTGCACCACCTGCGCTTAACCCGCTGCACTACCGTTGGACTCCCTATGCTAGACTTTCATGCCTATGGCTTTCAAGTCCCACATTCAGTCCCCAACACCATCATAAACCAGATTTGCATGGTACTCTGGTAGAAAGAAAGAAAAATTTTTAGGGATATAGGATGTGAATAAAGCATTGAACTGTCAGGCATGGGATCCTCAGTTTAATTCCTGACATCACATGTGCCATAGTGATGCTCTGGTTCAGACAGATAGATATTTTATTTTTCTGTTTCCAGGGTTATTGCTGGGATTTGGTGCCTGTACTACAAATCCACTGCTCCTGGAGGTTATTTTTTCTCTTTTGTTGCCCTTGTTGCTTATTGTTATTGTTGTCGGATAGGACAGAGAGAAATCAAGAGAGGAGGGGAAGACAGAGAGGGGGAGAGAAAGACAGACACCTGCAGACCTGTTTCACCGCTTGTGAAGTGACCCCCCTGCAGGTGGGGAGCCGGGGGCTCGAATTAGGATCCTTATGCTGGTCTTTGTGCTTTGTGCCACCTGCGCTTAACCCACTGTGCTACCACTTGGTCCCCCTTTTTTTTTTTTTTTTTTTTTACCAGTGGACTGCTCAGCTCTGGCTTATGGTGGTGTGGGGGACTGAACCTGAACCTGGGATTTTGGAGGCTTGGGCTTGAGAGTCTTTTTGCATAACCATTATGCTATCTACCCTCACCTGGTAGATATTTTTTAATGTTTATTTTATTTTAATGATATTTTTAAATGCTTATTTTATTTATTTTTTAAAGATTTTTAAATATTTATTTATTTCCTTTTTGTTGCCCTTGATTTTTATTGTTGTTGTAGTTACTATTGCTGTTGTTATTGATGTCGTCGTTGTTGGATAGGACAGAAAGAAATGGAGAGAGGAGGGGAAGATAGAGGGAAAGAAAGATAGACACCTGCAGACCTGTTTCACTGCTTGTGACTCGACTCCCCTGCAGGTGGGGAGCCAGGGGCTCGAACTGGGATCCTCACGCAAGTCCTTGAGCTTTGCGCCACCTGCGCTTAACCCACTGTGCTACCGCCTGACTCCCTGTTTTATTTTAATGAGAGAGATACAATAAAAAAGACCAGAGCACTGCTCAGCGATGGTTTATGGTGGTGCTGGGGATTGAACCTGGAACCTCAGAACCTCAGGCATGAAAATCTTTTGCATAACCATTATGCAGTCTCTCCAGCCCAGATAGATATTTTTAAACTAAATATATATGTATATATATATATTTAAAGATGATGGGAGAGAGAGCATAAATGTTATGCAAACAAACTCTCAAGCCTGAGGCTCCCAAGGCCCAGGTTCAATCCCCCACTACACCACCTTAAGCTAGAATGGAGCAGTGCCTTGGTAGGACAAAGCACTGGACTGACTCTGGACTCTCAAGCATAAAGTCTTGAGTTCAGTCCCCAAGTATTGCACATGGCAGTCATACACTGGCACTACTCTCTCTGTCATTAGTAAGCAAATAAATGTGTCTTATTATTGTTTGCTTTATTTTTAATTTTTTATATTTATTTATTTTCCCTTTTGTTGCTCTGGTTAACATTGTTGTGGTAATTGATGTTGTTGCTGGATAGGACAGAGAGAAATGGAGAGATGATGGGAAGACAGAGAGGGGAGAGAAAGAGAGACACCTGCAGACCTGCTTCACCACCTGTGAAGCGACTCCCCTGCAGGTGGGGAGCCAGGGGCTTGAAGCAGGATCATTACGCCGGTCCTTGTGCTTTGCGCCACTTGCGCTTAACCCGCTGGCCACTGCCCCAACTCCCTGTTGTTTGCTTTTTTAAAGCATTGAATTTTCAATCTCACTTGTGTGTGCTTGTATTCTCTCTCTCTAATAAAGAAATCTTTTTGGGGAAGGGGCTGGGTAGACAGCACAATTGTTATGCATAAAGCCTATCGTTCCTGAGGCACTAAAGGTCCCCAGAACCACCATAAACCAGATCTGAGCAATGTTCTGGTAAGAGAAAGACACAGAAACAGAGTTAGAGATAGAAGTAGAGGTGGAGAGGAAAAGGGAGAGGGAGAAGTTGGGCCCAGGAGACCTCTCAAAAGTGTTGCACAGGGAGTCAGGCAGTAGTGCAGTGAGTTAAGCGAACATGGCATGAAGTACAAGGACCGCATGAAAAGCGAGGACTGGCATAAGGATCCCGGTTCTAGGCCTTGGCTTCCCACCTGCAGGCGGTGGAGCAGGTCTGCAGGTGTCTTTCTCTCCCCTTCTCAGTCTTCCCCTTCTCTCTCCATTTATCTCTGTCCTATCCAACAACGACATCAACAATAAAAAGCAAGGGCAACAAAAAAGGGAAATAAATAAAAATTTTAAAAAACTTTAAAAAGGGAGTCGGGCTGTAGCGCAGCGGGTTAAGCGCACATGGCGCAAAGCACAAGGACCGGCATAAGGATCCCGGTTCAAGCCCCCGGCTCCCCACCTGCAGGGGAGTCGCTTCACAGGCGGTGAAGCAGGTCTGCAGGTGTCTATCTTTCTCTCCTCCTCTCTGTCTTCCCCTCCTCTTTCCATCTCTCTCTGTCCTATCCAACAACAACGACAACAATAATAACTATAACAATAAAACAGCAAGGGCAACAAAAGGGAATAAATAAATAAAATAAATATTAAAAAAAAAACTTTAAAAAAAGAAGTGTTGCACATAGTTGGTCTTGGGGTTCATTCCCAGGAGTTGCATTTTAAAAACTCACCTATTTAATATTTATTTATTCCAGAGCACTGCTCAACTCTGGTTTATGGTGGTTCAGGGGATTGAACCTGGGACTATGGAGCCTCAGGCATGAGAGTATATTTTACATAACCATTATGCTATCTACACCCACCCCCCAAAAGAAAAAAATCACCTATTTGAAACTATGCAATTAGATGATGATGATGATGATGATGATGATGATGATGATGATGATTTTACCAGAGCACTGCTCAGCTCTGGCTTATGGCGGTGTGGGGGATTGAACCTGGGACATGAGAGCCTCAGGCGTGAGAGTTTGTCTCTTTGCATAACCATTATGCTATACCCCCACACAATTAGATTATTTTTAGTGGAATTAGAGTTATCAATGATCACTCTAACCTTGACTGAAAGCATTCCTACCACTCTATAAATTTCCCTCCAGTGACTGGGGACAATCTGCTGAATTAATTACTCAGCACATTTCCCCTATCTATAAAAAAGAAAGGACATGGTGATTGTGCTGCTTTAGGAACTGGATATGCAAGAGAACTTAGAGAATGCAAAACAGGTGGAAGTGATGCTCTGGATTATAGCCCACAACCCTGCTGGTCTGCAGCTGCCCTAATCTAAAGAAGGCACTTCCTACCCGACCTGCTCTTGAGTCAGAACAATCCGACTGAGACACACTGGGAGGGAAGATTCAGTTCAGGTACAGCAAGCAGCTGGACAGTGTAGGGGGGCGGGGGTCCTCTCTCAGCCCATACCTTGTGCCTGAGCCACCAGAACACTGGCATTCAGCTGCCACTCGATGTCCCCTTCTTCCTCGGCATATTGCTGGGACTTCTCACCATAGTTCTGGGCCTCCCAGGCCTGGTCCAACTCTAAGTAGCAGCGACCGATCTCATGAAACAACCAAGTCTTCTCCAGAGTAGTTTTGGCCAGAGGGATCTTCTCCTCCCACCTGGAGGCACAGTGAACCAGGCTCAGCTTATACACTTAGCCTTAAGAAACCAAAGTTTCCCACTAGGTGATGGTGGAATAAAGGGGCTTTCCAACTATCAATTCTTCTTTTCTTTAAAAAGATTATTTATGAGAGGGGGCGATATTGCAGTAGGCGCAAAGCGCATGGACCGACGTAAGGATCCGTTTTTTTACTGAGACGTTTTACTCTAAAAATACGGGGGGGGGGTTAACAAGGGCAACAAAAGGGAATAAATAAATAAAATAAAATATTTAAAAAAAATACGGGGGGGTGGGGTGGGAGGTTGCAGCAGCGGGTTAAGTGCACATGGCACGAAACTCAAGGTCCTTGCGCTACTGCCCGACTCCCTGATATTATTATTGTTGTTGCTGTTGTTGCCGGATAGGACAGAGAGAAGAGGAAGACAGGGGGAGAGAAAGATAGACACCTGCAGACCTGCTTCACCGCTTGTGAAGCGACTCCCCTGCAGGTGGGGAACCGGGGGCTTGAACTGGGATCCTTAACCCGGTCCTTGCGCTTTGCACCTTGTGCATTTAACCCGCTGTGCTACTGCCCAGCCCCCTCCAGGTTTTCGTTTTTAATATTTATCTATTTATGAGAGAGAACCAGAGCATCACCCTGGCACATTCAATGCTGGGGCTTGAATTTGGAACCTCATGTTTGAATGTCTAACCGTTTACCCCACCTGCAGGAGAAAAGCTTCACAAGTGATGAAGCAGGGCTGCAAGTGTCTTTCTCCTTCTCTATCACCTCCTCCCCTCTCAATTTCTCTGTCTCTATCCAATAATAAATGAATAAAAGGGCAGGTGCATAATGATTATGCAAAGATACTCTCATGCTGAGGCTCCAAAGTCCCAGGTTCAATCCCCTGCACCACCATCAGCCAGAACTGAGCAGTGCTCTGGTGTAAAAAAATAAATAAATAGGGAGTTTGGCAGTAGTGCTGCAGGTTAAGCACACGTGGCGCAAAATGCAAGGACCAGCTTAAGGATCCCGGTTTGAGCCCCGGCACCTCACCTGCAGGGGTGTCACTTCACAGGTGATGAAGCAGGTCTGCAGGTGTCTATCTTTCTCTCCCCCTCTCTGTCTTCCCCTTCTCTCTCCATTTCTCTCTGTCCTAACAATGAGGACATCGATAACAACAATAATAATAACTACAACAACAATAAAAAAACAAGGGCAACAAAAGGGAAAATAAATAATTAGTTTTAAATAATAAATAAATAAAATGAATAAAAAAATTTTTAAAGAGAGAGTCTAACATTTATACCACGTCCCAAGCTGCTTATTTATTAATGAGAGAGAAGAAACTAGAGCATCACTCTGGCGTATGCAATGCCTGGGAGCAAACTGTGGTCTGGAGCTCATGCTTGTAAATTTGGAGCTTTATCCACTGTACCACCTCCCAAGCTGCAGAAAATGCTGGTCATCTATTAATTTAACTGATGGGTTCCAGTGTTTACAAAGTAACTTACCCAGAGTCACCACGCTAAGATTGGAGCCAAGGACATCTTTTTATATTTATGTGATTTATATCATTTGTTATTTATATTTTTTATTGCCACCAGGGTTATCACTGGGATTCAATACTTCCACAACAAACCCACTGCTCTTGGCAGCCATTTCCCTCTTTCTTTTTTCCTTCCTTTCTTCCTCCCTTTCCTTTCCTTTCTCCTTCCCTTCCTTCCTTCCTTTCTTTTTTCTTTCCCAAGAGCTGCTTATAGTGGTACTGGGAATTAAACCTGGGACCTCAGAGCCTCAGGCTTCAGAGTCTCTATGCATAACTATTATGTACCCCTTCCTTCCTACCCTTCCCACTCTCTCAATAGAGATAGAGAGAAATTGAGAGAATGGGGGAAATAGAGAAGGACAGAGAGACACCTGCAGCACTACTTCATTCGCCTCTCATAAAGCTTCCCCTGAAGGTAGTGACTGGATCCCTGAGCATGGGAACCTGTGTGCTTTACTGGGTGCACCACCACCCAAGGACATCACTCTCTCTCTCTCTCTCTCTCTCTCTTTTTTAATTATTTCTTTTTTTAATGTCCACCCTTTACCCTCATTACTCAGGTGAGACCTTTCCTTTCATAGTATTCTCTAATTCTATTCCAGGAGGTTCACTTCCTAACAAAGTCCCAAAACCTAGATATAGAGGAGGTCCTGTGAGATAGAGCATATGTTCACATGTATCCATAAATTAGGGTAAAATATATACCTGAGGGAGTTGGGCGCTAGCGCAGTGGGATAAGCATATGTGGCACAGAACGTAAGGACCGACGTAAGGAACACAGTTCGAGCCCCCGGTTCCCCACCTGCAGGGAGGTCACTTCACAGGTGGTGAAGCAGGTCTGCAGGTGTTTATCTTTCTCTCCTCTCTATCTTCCCCTCCTCTCTCCATTACTCTCTGTCCTATCCAACAACAATGACATCAATAACTACAACAATAAAACAACAAGGGCAACGAAAGGGAATACATAAATAAATATTTAAAAAATATATATTTATATACCTGAAAGCAAAAATACACAAGTCTGTAGTGAGTCAGTATAAAGTTCATAATGAAATAGTGTCCACTTATACTTAGATACCCTCTTCACCTACTTCCTATTACAGTTCTCTCACTCACTCCAAAGCTAACCTTATCAAAGCAAGGACTGCAAAAGGTGAATAAGGACAAGAGACTGGCATACTTTAATGATGATTCTTTAGTCACTATCAGGCCACCCCATCAGTTGGAGCCCTAATCAGGGAATCCTGAGATTCCCAAACAGAGATGATGGGCCTAGACCTCGAATAGATCCCTCTCTCCATTGTTACTGGTCATTTATATCAGGTACTACACAATAGACCCCTTTGTGGGCCCCCCTAGGGACCTTGCCCTCAACTTGGATTAACAATGGTAGAGAATGTTCCATCCTCCAAAGGGAGGCTGGACAACATATTCTATGCTACAGCAGAGGAAGATGGGTCTTTATTGGGGCAGCTGGGAATATTCCTACTCATGACCACAGAATGTGAGCTCAGATCTACAGGGATGCAGAGGTCACATAGGCTCCTAAGCTGAACATGGGCCCCAGATCACATCAAATCAATGGGGCTTACAGTCAACAATATTTATACACCTTTCCCATATTAGGGAGCTACTCTCTCCCTGATCCAGCGTTCTGGTCCTTTTTCTAGCCCTGACGTCATCTCCCCAGACAATAACTTGGATCCACCTGCATATCAGATTTCAGGCTCAGGGGGAAAAAGAAAAAAAAAAAAAAACACTAGCTATAGGCCCCTTGGAATATAACTAAAATATGCCCACTAGCTATCTACAAAATGAAGGACCCCCCCAACTCTTCCTCTGCACTATTCCAGCCTTTAGGTCCATGATTGGTCAAAATTTTGTTTGCTTTGTATGTTAACTCTTTTATTTAAAAAAATATTTATTTATTTATTCCCTTTTGTTGCCCTTATTGTTTTATTGTTGTTATTATTGTTGTTATTGATATCATCGTTGTTGGATAGGACAGAGAGAAATGGAGAAAGGAGGGGGAGACAGAGAGAGGAGGAGAGAAAGACAGACACCTGCAGACCTGCTTCACTGCCTGTGAAGCGACTCCCCTGCAGGTGGGGAGCCAGGGACTTGAACTGGGATCCTTACGTCGGTCCTTGGGCTTTGCGCCACCTGCGTTTAACCTGCTGTGCTATGCCCAACTCTCAGTTGTACCCCTCTTATCCTATGGTTGAGTCAGTGTTGCTTTTTTATAAATAAAAAATTTAAAATAGGGAGTCGGGCTGTAGCGCAGCGGGTTAAGCGCAGGTGGCGCAAAGCACAAGGACCAGCATAAGGATCCCGGTTCGAACCCCGGCTCCCCACCTGCAGGGGAGTTGCTTCACAGGCGGTGAAGCAGGTCTGCAGGTGTCTATCTTTCTCTCCTCCTCTCTGTCTTCCCCTCCTCTCTCCATTTCTCTCTGTCCTATCCAACAACGACGACAACAACAATAATAACTACAACAAGGGCAACAAAAGGGAATAAATAAATAAAATAAAATATTTAAAAAAATTTTAAATAAAGAAAAGTGAAAAAAAATTATTATCTTTATTTATTTATTGGATAGAGACAGTCAGAAATAGAGAGGGAAGGGAGGGATAGAGAGGGTGAGAGACAGAGACACCCGCAGCCCTGTTTCACCACTTGTGAAGCTTTCCCCCTGCAGGTGGGGACTGGGGGCTTGAACCTGGGTCCTTGCACGTTGTAATGTGTGCTCTCAACCAGGTGTGCCACACCCGGACCCTCTTTTTTTTTTTTTTAAGATTTTTTAAATTTATTTATGAGAAAGATAGGAGGAGAGAGAAAGAACCAGACATCACTCTGGTACATGCGCTGCCAGGGATTGAACTCAGGACCTCATGCTTGAGAGTCCAGTGCTTTATCCAGTGCGTCACCTCCTGGACCACCCAAAAACATCTCTTCTGATGACTCTTTGCCTGCCATCTTGGTCGCAGGCAGGGTGTCAGAGGTGATTCTGGGGAGTTGGGGCTCCTGGGCGGTGAGGAGCAGTCATTGTTTGGTCACTTACGTATCAATGGCTTGCTGGAATTTTCCAACTCTGGCAAAAACCCTGCCAATATTGTCAAGGGCTCTCGATTTGGCATCAGTCAGGTTACTGTGGGGGGAAAGGACAAATTTATCACTATAAATTGGCTGTTCTGGGCACTGTAAACATATAATAGAAATCAATAAGTAAATAAATTAGAAGCAAGCTTTTTTCTTTGTGTTGCTGAGTCTTCAAGGCTCTAGGCTGGCTTTTTCAGGAAGAGATAGGGAAACTTGTACCATGCACATAGCAAGCAGATGCACCATCCAAGTGCACTGTCTTGCCCGTCCCAAAAGGGGCTGTTTGAGAAAAATTTAAACCTTATTAATAATGATTGCTCATAGGAAATGAGAGTATAAAGGAAACTTTTAAATTACCAATATTATTTAACAATGTTCCAGTAATTATGTTTCACCAAAAAGGTATTAAAGTTGGCTATGGCCAGGTGGTGGCACACCTGGTTGAGCGCACATGCTACAGTGCACAAGGACCTGGGTTCGAGCCCCTGTCCCCACCTGCAGGGGGAAAGCTTTGCAAGTGGTGAAGCAGGTCTGCAGGTGTGTCTCTCTCCCTCTCCAGCTTCCCTCCTGCTCTCAATTTCTGGCTATTTCTGTCCTATCAATAAAGGTAATAAAAAGAAAAAGCAACATGGGAGTCGGGCTGTAGCGCAGCGGGTTAAGCGCAGGTGGCGCAAAGCACAAGGACCGGCATAAGGATCCCGGTTCGAACCCCCGGCTCCCCACCTGCAGGGGAGTCGCTTCACAGGCGGTGAAGCAGGTCTGCAGGTGTCTGTCTTTCTCTCCTCCTCTCTGTCTTCCCCTCCTCTCTCCATTTCTCTCTGTCCTATCCAACAACGACAACAACAATAATAACTACAACAATAAAACAACAAGGGCAACAAAAGGGAATAAATAAAATTAATATTTTAAAAAAAGCAACATTTATAAAGTTAGGCTGGGGAGACAGGAGAATAGTTATGCAAAAGACTCATACCTAAGATTTTTAAGATCCCAGGTTCAATCCCCAGCACCATCATAAGTCAGAGCTAAACAGTACTCTGGTCTAGATGAAGATCTCTCTCTCTCTCTCTCTCTCAAATAATATATATATATATATATATATATTATTTAATATTTATTTATTCCTTTTTGTTGCCCTTGTTGCTTTATTGTTGTAGTTATTATTGATGTCGTTGTTGGATAGGACAGAGAGAAATGGAGAGAGGAGGGGAAGACAGAGAGGGGGAGAGAAAGACACCTGCAGACCTGCTTCACTGCCTGTGAAGCAACTCCCCTGCAGGTGGGGAGGCGGGGGCTTGAACCAGGATCCTTAAAATAAAATATTTTTAAAAGATATCGAGTATTTCCATAGAGCAGCCTGGGAAGTGGCGCAGTGGGTAAGACACTGGACTCTTGAGCATGAGGTCCTGGGTTTGAATCCTGGTATCACTTCCCTCTCTCATTAGTAAGCAGATAAATACTTCAGGAGGCCAGGCAGTGTTTACTATGCTTACCACGTGCAAGGACTTGGGTTCAACCCCCCAGTTCTCACCTGCAGGAGGGAAGATTCAGGAGCAGTGAAGCAGGGCTGCGGGTGTTTGTCTTTCTCCCTCTCTATCTCCCTGTTCCCTCTCAATTTCTCTCTGCCCCATCAAATAAAAAACAAACAAAAAGTGGCCACCAGAGAAGTGGATTTGTTATACAGGCACCAAGCCCTAGTGATTGCTCTGATGGTAATAAAAAAATAAAAATAAACAAGTATCTCAGGACCTCATATCTGAGAGTCCAATGCTTTACCTACTGTTCCACCTCCAGAGTTGCAAGATCTGAATTTGATCCCAGCACCACATATATGCCTTTTTCTTTTTCAAAATCATATTATTATTTATTTTTATTATTATTTATTTTCCCTTTTATTGCCCTTGTTGTTTTATTGTTGTAGTTATTATTGTTGTTGTTACTGATGTCATCATTGTTGGATAGGATAGAGAGAAATGGAGAGAGGAGGGGAAGACAGGGAGAGAGAGAGACACCTGCAGACCTGTTTCACTGCTTGCGAAGCGACTCCCCTGCAGGTGGAGAGCTAGGGGCTCGAACCAGGATCCTGATGCCAGTCCTTGCTTTTTGCACCATGTGCGCTTAACCTGCTGCACTACCACCCGAACCCCATTATTATTTATTTTTGCCACTAGAGCTTTACTGGGGATTCCCACATATACAGCAATTCCACTACTCATGGTGGAATTTTCCCCAGCTAGAAAGTGAAAGACACAGAAGGAAAAAATGACAGAGAGGAAGAGAGACACTACAGCACTGAGCCATGACTTGTGAAGCTTCCACTCCGCATGGTGCTCCCAGGTGGTGGCCCAGACCTCAATCCTAGGTCCTTGTACACAGTGAAGTGTTCCCTCTACCTGATGAGTCATCTCCCAGATCATACTGTTTGCATTACAGTTTACACATCAGATTTTTATAGTCAGGGCTCTGAGGTCCCAGAGGTCCCAGGCTCAATCCCTGGCACCACCATAAACCAGAACTGAACAGTGATCTGGTTAAATAATAATAATAAATAAATAAAACCCAAAATAAACAAAAAAGAACCAGCTGTATGGTGGTAGAGAGAACTTGCCTGTTTGAGGTTCAAGCCCTAGCTTGAGTATACTGAAGTGGTGCCCTGACTTCTCTCCCTCTCTCATATGAAATGCTAGTTTTCATGTCAAATATAAAATAAATCTTGTTTAATAGATTTTATTTGTTTTTAAATATTTACTTAACTGATAGGAGAGAAATGGGGGGTACAGAGGTACAGACACTGCCCACCCTAAAATAAACCTTTAAAAAAGGGGGACACATACATCTGGTTGAGCACACACATAACTATGTGCAAGGACCCAGGTTCAGGTCCCTGGTCCCCACCTGCAGTGGGGAAGTTTCATGAGTGGTGAAATAGTACTACAGGTCATTTTTTTTAAAGAACTTATTCATGAGAAAGATAGGAGAGAAAGAACCAGACATCACTCTGGTACATGTGCTACCGGGGGTTGAACTGGGGACCTCATGGTTGAGACTCCGATGCATTATCCACTGCGCCACCTCCTGGACCACCTAACCAACCTACAGGTCATTCTTTGGATAATGAATTCCCTCTCAATTTTTTCCCATTCCCTCTCAATTTTTTTCTTTTTAAAAAAATTTTTTTATTATTTATTTTCCCTTTTGTTGCCCTTGTTTTGTTGTTGTTGTAGCTATTATTGTTTTTGTTGTTGATGTCGTCGTCGTCGTTGGATAGGACAGAGAGAAACGGTTTGAACCCGAGGCTCCCCACCTGCAGGGGAGTCGCTTCATAAGCAGTGAAACAGGTCTGCAGGTGTCTGTCTTTCTCTCCCCCTATCTCCCCTCCTCTCTCCATTTCTCTGTTCTATCCAACAATGATGACATCAATAACAACAACAATAATAACTACAATAATAAAACAAGAGCAAAAAAGGGAATAAATAAATATTTTAGGGGCCAGGAGGTGGCACACCTGGTTAAGCACTCACATCACAGTGCGCAAGGACACAGGATCGAGCCCCTGGTCCCCACCTGCAGGGGGAAAGCTTCACAAGAGGTGAAGCAGAGCTGGAGGTGTCTCTCTGTCTCTCGCCTTCTCTATCTCCCCTCTCCTCTCAGTTTCTCTCTGTCTCTATCTAATGATAAATAAATAAAAATATTCAAAAAAATATTTTTTAAAAAAGAGACACCACAACATCATACCAACACTTGGTGGCCAGGGGCTGGAACCCAGGTCCTTTCTCATGGCAGTGTACACTCTACTAGGTGAGCTATCTACTGCCCCCCAGATATAAGAGTTCTTAAACTTATGTCTGTAAACTATGGTGGGTGAGTTACTCAGTTTTTCTGGGTCTCTCCTATGTGTCATTAAATTTTTCCTTAAACTTTTTTTTTCCTAGGGCCAGGTGGCGGTGCACTTGGTTGCGCTCACATGTTACAATGAGCAGACTGAGGTGCTGGAACCATATCTCAGTCGTTGGGTTTCATTCTCATAGAAGGGCCAGCTGAGCTTCCAGAATCCAAGGTCAGAGGGAACAGGCTAGAAATAGGAGGGTCTGGAGTTAGCTGGGGGAGGGAGGTGAAGGGAAGGGGCACTGGGGACTGGGTGGGAGCACTGAAGAGAAGGTGTCTGCAAACTTGCCTGGCCTCCTGGGGTGGGGGTTGGAGGGACCAAGTGGCCAGCAGTCTTCCACGGGAATAGAGAACCCTGGGGCAAGAGGTTTGAAGGACAATAAGGGACTCCCATCTTGCACTTGTTAAATTTGGAGCTTCTGTGAGACATCCAGATAGAAATGCCTCAGGAAGAGTTGGCCATGCAGTCCAGAGGTGGTGTATTGGATAAAGTTTTAGACCCTTATGGTCTGGGAGGTGGCAATGTGGTTAAAGTGTTGGATTCTCAAGCACAAGGTCCTGAGTTCAATCCCTTGTGGCACATGTACCAGAGTGATGTGTGGTTCTCTCTCTCTCTCCTCCTATCCTTCTCATTAATAAATAAATAATTAAGCAGAGGTGGTGCAAAGCACAAGGACCGGCATAAGGATCCCAGTTCGAGCCCCCCGGCTCCCCACCTGCAGGGGAGTCGCTTCACAAGCGGTGAAGCAGGTCTGCAGGTGTTTATCTTCCTCTCTCCCTCTCTGTCTTCCCCTCCTCTCTCCATTTCTCTCTGTCTTATCTAACAATGATGACATCAATAACAACAATAATAACTACAACAATGAAAAACAAGGGCAACAAAAGGAAATAAATAAATATTTAAAATAAATATTTTAAAAATAAATAAATAAATATATTTTAAAGATTTTATTTATTTATTAATGAGAAAGATAGGAGGAGAGAGAAAGAACCAGACATCACTCTGGCACATGTGCTGCCGGCGATCGAACTCAGGACCTCATGCTTGAGAGTCCAAAGCTTTATCACTGCACCACCTCCTGGACCACAAATAAAATATTTTTAAAAAGTACTGGGCCTTCAAGAATAAGGTCCAGAGTTTGATTCTCAGCATCACATATACCAGAGTGATGCTCTGGTTTCCTCTTCTCTTCCTCTTCCTCTCTCAAATACATATATTAAAGTTGGTTATGAGGGCTGAGACTGGAGAAATATCTGGTGAACAGTAGTTAAGTTACACATCTTGGCTGGGAGTGTAGTTCAGGGGTAGAGCACATGCCTCACATGTATGAAGCCTTGGGTTTGATCCTTAGTACCAGCCTCCTAACAAAATAAAACAAAACAAAGATATTTACATAATTAAGTCATGGAAGATGGTTGGATTGGAGGCACTGTATATACTGATTATTTATTTTTTATGTTGAATAGTGACAGAGAAATTGAGAAGAGAGAAAGATTTGTAGCACTACTTCAGTACACATGAAGCTTCCCCTTTGCGGGTGAGGACCAGGAGGCTGAACCCAGGTTCTTCTACTGTAATGCATGTGCTCTACCAGTACCAGATGCACCACTGCTGCCCCCCCACCCCATTTTTAAGTCTTATTGCTGGTGCTCAGTGCCTGTACTACTACAAATCCACTGTTCCTGGAGGCCATTTTTCCCATTTTGTTGCCCTTGTTGTCGTTGGAAAGGACAGAGAGAAATTGAGAGAAGAGGGGAAGAGCAAGATAGACACTTGCAGACCTGCTTCACCGCTTATGAAGTGACCCCCATGCAGGTGGGGAGCCAGGGGCTCGAACTGGGATCCTTGTGCCTGTGCCTGCACTTCGCACCATGTGCCTTTAACCTGCTGTGCCCAGCTCCCACCCCCTTTTTTTTTTCACCAGAGCACTGCTCAGTTCTGACTTATGGTGGTACAGGTTATTGAACCTGGAACTTTTTTTTTGTTCCCTTTTGTTGCCCTTGTTGTTTTATTGTTATAGTGATTATTGTTGTTATTGATGTCGTCATTGTTGGACAGGACAGAGAGAAATGGAAAGAGGAGGGGAAGACAGAGAAAAGGAGAGAAAGATAGACACCTACAGACCTGCTTCACTGCTTGTGAAGTGACTCCCCTGCAGGTGGGGAACAAGGGGCTCAAACCAGGATCCTTACACTGGAACCTGAGACTTTACAGCTTTAAGCATAAGGGTGTTTGCATAACCATTATGCTATCTACCTCTGCCCCCAATTTTTAAAAAAATATTTATTTGCATTCTGGATGGTGGCAGAGAACATATGTTGTTAGTGTGAGGGCCCAGGTTCAATCATTCTGTCCCTAGCTATAGATGGAGTGTTGCTTCAGAAGTGGTAGAGCAATGCTAGACGTGCCTCTCTCTCTCTCTCTCTCTTCAGCTCTCTTTCCACCTGTTTCTGTCTCTATCAGATGAAAATAAAAAGGGAAAAAAATGGCGGAGTCATCATGCAGATGCTGAGTCCCAGGAATAACTCTGATGGGAGAAAATTATATAGATATGAAATAAAGAGATAAAGTGAAAGAGATCACAGTACTAACATTTTCTTCAAGGTGGTGGGGAGTAGGCTTGAACTTGAGTCAAGAACATGGCAAAGCAATGCGCATTATATTTTATTTTATTTTATTTTATTTTATTTTGCCTCCAGGGTTATCACTGGGGCTTGGTGACAGCACTAGGAATCCACTGCTCCTAGAGACTATTTTTTCCATTTTGTTGCCCTTGTTGTTTATCATTGTTGTTGTTGTTGTTGAATAGGACAGAGAGAAATTGAGAGAGGAGGGGAAGACAGGGGGGAGAGAAAGTGAACACCTCCACCCCTGCAGGTGGGGAGCCAGGAGCTCAAACCAGGATCCTTACACCAGTTCTGCACTTAGTGCCATGTTCACTTAACCTGCTGTGCCACCGCCTGGCCCCCAGCAGTGCACTATTTAAGTAAGCTATTTCACTAACTCTTATTTGTTAATGAGAGAGAGAACTAGAGCATCACTTGCCATATGAAGTAACAGGTTGAAACTTAGGACCTCATGCCTGAGAATCCTAGGCTTGAGCCACTGCACCACCTTCCATGCCCTACACACTGATTTTATCCTTAGTACTTGATCTTCATAATCCCTGTGAGTCCCTATGATGTCTTCATTACAGATGAAGAAACTGAGAAGGTGACCACCTTAATAAGATCCACACAGCTTCTCCATCACAGAGGCAGGAATCAAAGTAGACTCTGTCTCCAGAATAAGTTGTTGTTTGTTTTCTGCTTCTAGAATGGACAACATGTGATTCTTCTACTCAGCACAATGAGGGCAGGTGAGAAATGAACTGGGAGGGATTGAATGGTAGTGCACCTGATTGAGTGTGTGTTACCACCGCAAAGACCCAAGTTCAAGCCCCTGGCCCCTACCTGCAGGGGGGAAGCTTCATGAGTGATGAGGCAGTACTGTAGATGTCTCTCTCTCTCCTATTCCCTTCAAATTCTCCCTTCCCCATCAAATTCACTTTGCCTCTACCCAATAATAAATAAATAGATACTTTTTTAAAAATTAAAAAAAAGGCGGGGCCAGATGGTGACACATTTGTTTAAGTGCATGTATTACCATGTACAAGGACCTGGGTTCAAGATCTCAGTCCCTACCAGCAGGGGAAAGCTTAACAAGTGGTGAAATAGTGCTACAAGTATCTCTCTCTCCCTATCTCCCCCCTCAATATTTCTCTGTTCTACCATGTAAAATAAATAAAATTAAAAAATAAAAAGGGGGGAGTCAGGCTGTAGCGCAGTGGGCTAAGCGCAGGTGGCGCAAAGCACAAGGACCGGCATAAGGATCCCGGTTCGAACCCCGGCTCCCCACCTGCAGGAGAGTCACTTCACAGGTGGTGAAGCAGGTCTGCAGGTGTCTATCTTTCTCTCCTCCTCTCTGTCTTCCCCTCCTCTCTCCATTTTTCTCTGTCCTATCCAACAACAACAATAATAACTACAACAATAAAACAACAAGGGCAACAAAAGGGAATAAATAAATAAAATAAATATTTTTTAAAAAAAGTTTTAAAAAATAAAATAAAATAATAATAAAAAGGGGGAGTCTGGCAGTAGCACAGTGGGTTAAGTGCATGTGGCGCAAAGCGCAAGGAACGGGTTAAGGATCCCAGTTCAAGCCCCCGGCTCCCCACCTGCAGGGGAGTTGCTTCACAAGCGGTGAAGCAGGTCTGTAGGTGTCTATCTTTCTCTGCCCCCTCTGTCTTCCACTCCTCTCTCCATTTCTCTCTGTCCTATCTAACAATGTCATCAATAACAATAACTACAACAACAATAAAAAAAAAACAAGGGCAACAAAAGGGAAAATAAATAAATATTTTAAAAAATTAAAAGGGGGAGGGCAGTAGATAGCATAATGGTTATGCAAAGAGACTCTTGTGCCTGAGGCTCCAAAGTCCCATGTTCAATCCCCCACACCACCATAAGCCAGAACTGAGCAGTACTCTGGTAAAAGAAAAAAAAAACAGGGAGTCGGGCAGTAGCACAGCAGGTCAAGTGCACATGGTGCAAAGTGCAAGGACCGGCGTTAGCATCCTGGTTCAAGACCCCGGCTCCCCACCTGCAGGGGAGTCACTTCACAGGTGGTGAAGCAGGTCTGCAGGTGTCTATCTTTCTCTCCTCCTCTCTGTCTTCCCCTCCTCTCTCCATTTCTCTCTGTCCTATCCAACAACAACAACAACATCAATAATAACTACAACAATAAAACAACAAGGGCAACAAAAAGGGAATAAATAAATATTAAAAAATATATTATTAAAAAAGCAAACAAAAAAATAATAATAAATAAATAAAAAGAAAAGAAAAGAAAGAAATGAACTGAGAATGGACAGTCTGCAGGGCTCAGAGGAGTGAAAAGTATGCCAGAGGAAAAGTGTTCAGGAAATAGTTTTAGGGGGAGAGTTAGACAGATCAAGCCCCAGCATCACATGGGGGATATTATGACACTGAGGGAAGTTTTAATGGTATGGTATCTCCCTCTCTCTTCTCTGTCTCTCTTTCTGTCAGGATCAATGAAAATGTGCATAAGTGAACCCCCTGCTCTGCAAAAACAACTAAGTAAATAACAAACACAGTTTAACCTTTATGAAGGTATCTTTTTCTTTTTTCTTTTTTGCCTCCAAGGCTACTGCTGGGGCTCCGTGCCTGCACTACAAATCCACTGCCCCAGGAGGCTGTTTTTTCCCTTTTGTTGCCCTTGTTGTTGTTGTTGTTGGATAGGAGAGAGAGAAATCGAGAGAGATGGGGAAGACAGAGATGGGGAGAGAAAGACAGACACCTGCATAGCTGCTTCACTGTTTGTGAAGCGAACGCCTCCACCCTTGCAGGTTGGGAGCTGGGGGCTCAAACCAGGATCCTTATGCAGGTCCTTGAACTTTGCTCCATGTGCACTTAGCCCGCTGTGCTACCACATGGCCCCCCTCTATGGAGGTTTAGAGGTCTGACATGGGAGGGCTATGTGGAAGGTGGTTCAGGGAGGACTTTGAAGGGCAAGACAAGGCATTGGGTTTTAACCTGAAGACAAAGATTCAAGGTCTGCTACTTGTTTTTTTTTCTTCTTGCCTCCAGGGTTATTGCTGGAGCTCAGTACCTGCACTACCAATCCACTGTTCCTGGTGACTGTTTTGTTTGTTTGTTTGTTTTTCATTTGATAGCACAGAGAAATGGAGAGAGGAGGGGAAGATAGAGAGGGGGAGAGAAATATAGACACCTGCAGACCTGCTTCACCGCCTGTGAAGCGACCCCCCTGCAGGTGGGGAGCCAGGGGCTCGAATTGGGTTCCTTGCACAGGTCCTTATGCTTTGTACTATGTGCGCTTAACCTGGTGTGCTACTGCCTGGCTCCCAAGGTCTGCTGCTCAGTAGGGGAAGGAGAGGTTAATTCTGGATGTAATCTGTGGAAACAGCCAGAAGCAGGAAGAGCCAAGAGCCAAGCTATGAGCAGAAATGGGATGACAAAGACTGGGAGATGGGGCTGGGTGATGGTACACCTGGTTAAGAGCACATGTTACAGTACACAAGGACCTGGGTTCAAGCCCCCAGCCCCCACTTGCAAGGGAAAACTTCACAAGTGATGAAGTAGTGTTGCAGGTGTTTCTCTGTTTCTCTCCATCTCTAGCTACCCCTTCCAATTTCTGTCTCTAGCTAACAGATAAATAAAATATAATAAAATAAAGTAAAGTAAAAAAAAGAAGACAGGGTAAAGCCCAAATTGTGAGGCAAGCGGAAACATGGGAGATGACTCCAAACATTAGCAGTAGGGCACTTAGGAAGTGCAGGCACCTTTGAGAGGCCATTGAGACTTGAGAAGAGGACCTAAGAGATAGCTCACGCTCACCCCACAGAACACACATCATGCTGGGCGCAAGGTCTAGGGTTTAAGACCATGTGGCAGCTCCATAAACAATAATATGGAAACTCCTTGAATGAGCAGCAGTACTGTGGTAGTCTCTGCCTGCCCCATCTTGCTCTTCCTTTCTCTCTCTCTGGTTCATTTCCTGCACTAGCATTTAAAATAAAAGAGAGGAGGGCAGCTTTGTCATATGCATGACCCAGGCTCGAAACCAGATTCTTTTTTTTTTTTAATTTATTTCTTTATTGGGGAATTAATGTTTTACATTCAACAGTAAATACAATAGTTTGTACATGCATAACATTCCCCAGTTTCCCATTTAACAATACAACCCGCACTATGTCATTTATCATCCTTCATGGACCTGTATTCTCCCCACCCACCCACCCCACAGTCTTTTACTTTGGTGCAATATGCCAATTCCAGTTCAGGTTCTACTTGTGTTTTCTTTTCTGATCTTGTTTTTCAACTTCTGCCTGAGAGTGAGATCATCCCATATTCATCCTTCTGTTTCTGACTTATTTCAGTTAACACGATTTTTTCAAGGTCCATCCAAGATCGGCTGAAAACGGTGAAGTCACCATTTTTTACAGCTGAGTAGTATTCCATTGTGTATATAGACCACAACTTGCTCAGCCACTCATCTGTTGTTGGACATCTGGGTTGCTTCCAGGTTTTGGCTATTACAAATTGTGCTGCCAAGAACATATGTGTACACAAATCTTTTGGGATGGATGTATTGAGTTCCTTAGGATATATCCCCAGGAGGGGAATTGCAGGGTCATAGGGTAGGCCCATTTCTAGCCTTCTGAGAGTTCTCCAGACTGTTCTCCACAGAGGTTGGACCAATTGACATTCCCACCAGCAGTGCAGGAGGGTTCCTTTGACCCCACACCCTCTCCAGCATTTGCTGCTGTTACCTTTTCTGATGTATGACATTCTCACAGGAATGATGTGGTATCTCATTGTTGTCTTTATTTGCATTTCTCTGACAATCAGAGACTTGGAATTTTCCATGTGTTTCTCGGCCTTTTGGATCTCTTCTGTGGTGAATATTCTGTCCAAGTCCTCCCCCCATTTTTGGATGGGGTTATTTGTTGTCTTGTTGTTGAGTCTGGCAAGCTCTTTATATATGTTGGTTATTAAACTCTTATCTGATGTATGACATGTAAAGATCTTCTCCCATTCTGTGAGGGGTCTCTGGTTTGGGTAGTGGTTTCTTTTGCTGTGAAGAAGCTTTTTAATTTGATGCAGTCCCATACATTTATACTTGCCTTAGTCTTCTTTGTAATTGGATTACTTTCATTGAAAATGTCTTTAAAATTTATGCAGACAAGAGTTCTGCCAATATTTTCCTCTAAGTATTTGATAGTTTGTGGTCTAACATCCAAGTCCTTGATCCACTTGGAATTTACTTTTGTATTCGGTGAAATACAGTGATTCAGTTTCATTCTTCTGCATGTTTCAACCCATTATTTCCAACACCATTTGTTGAAGAGACTCTGCTTTCCCCATTTAATAGTCTGGGCCCCTTTGTCAAAGATTAGATGTCCATACGTGTGGGGCCTCATTTCTGGGCTCTCAATTCTATTCCACTGGTCAGTGTGTCTGTTCATGTTCCAGTACCAAGCAGTTTTGATGACAATGGCCCTATAATACAGTTTGAGATCTGGGAGTGTGATGCCTTCAGTTCTGTTCTTTTTTCTCAAGATTGTTTTGGCAATTCTAGATCTTTTCTGATTCCAGATAAACATCTGTAACATTTTTTCTATTCTCCTAAAAAATGTGCTTGGGATCTTGATGGAGATAGCATTAAATTTGTAGATGGCTCTGTGTAATATATTCATTTTGATGATGTTAATTCTTCCAACCCATGAACATGGAATATCTTTCCACTTCTTTGTGTCTTTTTCAGTTTCTTTGAGAAGTGACTCATAATTTTCAGTATACAAGTCTTTCACTTCTTTGGTTAGGTTTACTCCTAGATATTTTATTGTTTTGTTGCTATAGTAAAAGGAATTGATTTCTGGATTTCAATTTCTTCTAGCTTAGTGTTTGCATAGAGGAATGCCACTGACTTTTGAATGTTAATTTTGTAGCCTGACACCTTACTGTATTGCCTGATGATTTCCAAAAGCTTCTTGCTGGATTCCTTAGGTTTTTCCATGTATACTATCATGTCATCTGCAAATAAGGAGTTTGACTTCTTCTCTTCCAATCTGTATCCCTTGAATTCCTTGCTCCTGCCTGATTTCTATGGCAAGAACTTCCAACACTATGTTGAATAGTAATGGTGATAGTGGGCAGCCCTGTCTAGTACCTGATCTGAGGGGAAATGCTTCCAGTTTTTCACCATTGAGTATGATGTTGGCTGTAGATTTGCTATATATAGACTCCACTATCTTCAGGAATTTTCCATCTATTCCCATTTTTTGTAGTGTTTTGATCATAAAGGGATGTTGTATTTTGTCAAAGGCTTTCTCTGCATCTATTGATATGACCATGTGGTTTTTGGCCTTGCTTTTGTTGATGTGGTGGATCACATTGATTGATTTACGTATATTAAACCAACCTTGCATGCCTGGGATAAACCCCACTTGGTCATGATGAACAATCTTTTTGATATACTGCTATATCCGGTTGGCAAGAATTTTGTTTAATATTTTCGCATCTATGTTCATCAGAGATATTGGTTGGTAGTTTTCTTTTTTGGTTGTGTCCCTGTCTGCTTTTGGTATCAGGGTGATGTTGGCTTCATAGAAGCTGGCAGGGAGTATTCCAGTGTCTTCAATCTTCTGGAAGACTTTTAAAAGTAGAGGTATTATTCTTCTTTGAAGGTTTTGTAGAATTCATTTGTAAAACCATTTGGTCCAGGACTTTTATTTTTGGGGAGATTTTTGATAACTGTTTCAATTTCATTAGCTGTGATGGGCCTGTTCATGTTATCCACTTCCTCTTAGTTTTGGAAGTTGGTAGGTATCTAGGAAATCGTCCATTTCTTCCAGGTTCTCTAGCTTGGTGGCATATAGTTGTTTATAGAAGCCTCGCATGATATGGAAACCAGATTCTATCTTTACTCTGCAAACCCTGACCTTAGCCCAAGGATGTAGGTATAATTCAGGAATATTAGTAAAAGCAGGCTTCAGGTAAGCCTGAAGGGCCTGTTGACCACTGTCTATGTTTACCCTGATATGGCTAAAACACCCCTGGGGACTGGAAACAGAACTACAGAGATAACAAAGGATCTCTAACATGTCTGGTATAATAAATAGCTGCTAGTAATTAAGAAAAAATAATTGAACAGAGAAATAACAGCATAATGGATATGCAAAAAAAGACTTTCATGCCTAAGACTCTGAGATCCCAGGTTCAATCCCCAGCACCACCTGAAGCCAGAGTTGAACAGTGCTCTGGTCTTCCTGTACCTGTCTCATTAAAATGAAAAATAAAAATAATAAAATGAAATAAAAACAACAGGTTTATCAAGAGGTCTATTGGGGGCTGGGCAGTAGCACTTGAAGTTAAGCACACATGGCACAAAGTACAAGGACTGGGTGTAAGTATCCTGGTTCAAGCCCCCAGCTCCCCACCTGCAGGGGGGGTCCCTTCACAAGCAGTGAAGTAGGTCTATCTTTCTCTCCCCCTCTGTCTTCCCATCCTCTCTCAATTTCTCTGTACTGTCCAACAACAACAATAACAATAATAATAAGGGCCACAAAATGGAAAAAATGGCCTCCAAGAGCCAAGATTCATAGTGCAGGCACTGAGCTCCAGTGATAACCCTGAAGGCAAAATAGTGAAAGAGGTCTATCAAGAAATCAGAGGTTCTCCAACACCTGGGGAAATACAAACTAGTTATGCAAAAGACTTTCTTGTATGAGGCTCCACTGTCTGAAATTCAGCCCCTGACACTACTACAAGCCAGAGTTGAGCAGTGCTCTGGGGGAAAAAAAAACTGGAGAAGGAGTCGGGAGGTAGCACAGCGGACCAGAATAAGGATCCCGGTTCGAGCCCCCAGCTCCCCACCTGCAGGGCGTTTGCTTCAGAAGCAGTGAAGCAGGTCTGCAGGTGTCTATTTTTCTCTCCCCCTCTCTTTCTTCCCCTCAACTCTCCATTTCTCTCTGTCCTATCCAACAATGACGACATCAATAACTACAACAATAAAACAGCAAGGACAACAAAAGGGAATAAATAAATAAAAGGACTGGAGAAAAGCTTAGCCCTGAGGATGTTCCTATGTCTATTACTACAGCTTCTGGGCAATGTCCAAAGGCCTTCTTTCCACCCTACTAGGTGGGGGTATTATTCTTTATGTCCATTGACCAAGGAGACACAGCGGCTGAGGGAGGTTCTATAACTTGTCTAAGGCCCCACAGTTGGTACCTTAGACAAGTTAGACATTCTGAAGTCCTGGTCAGTCTAATTCCAGAGACCAGGTTCTTTCTTGATTTCTAAGCCCCTGTCCCAGCCAGCCACTGTCCACTTAGTCTGGCTTCCTCTGGCCCACTCTGTGCTCCCTCCTCTCCAGCCCTTCCTGCCCCAACATCTACTAGTCCAGACTTCCTGGAATACACTTCTCATGGTACTCATCACAGTCTCCATTCAACAGCTATGTCACTTTTTATTTGATACCTGTAGGGAAGTGACCCTTGAGTCTGGTGGGTTGCTGTGTCCTCATATTAGCACAGTATGGTATGTCTGGGGTTGATGAACACTTGCTGAGAATATGTAAGATTAATATCCCTTAGGGGGGAAAAAAAAAGTCCTTTAAACTGGGCTGGGAGATAACATAATGGTTATGCAAAGACTTTCATGCCTGAGGTTCTGTAGTCCCAGGTTCAATCTCCAGTTCTAACATAAGGTAGAGCTGAGTGGGGGTCTGGTTATCCCCCTTCATTGAAATAAATAAATAAATAAATAAATACAATATTAAAAAAATATGTTCCTGTGGTCTGGGAGGTGGTATAGTGGATAAAGCACAGGACTCTCAAGCATGAGGTCCTGAGTTCAATCCCTGGCAGCACATGTATCAGAGTGATGTCTGGTTCTTTCCTCCTATCCCTCTCAATAAATAAATAAATAAATATATATATATATATTCCTTAGTGCCAGGATATTGCTTTTGGTGTTTTTGGACTACCACCATTCTTTTTGTAACCACAAAATAAACAACCCTCATAGTCTAGGTCTGCTCCTTAACCACAGACTGGGGAGTTGGTTCTTCCCTCCAGGAAATTAATCTCAGTCATGCTGAGCAGAAAGTGGGAGCCTAGCCACCGGCAGCCCTGGCTAAAGGCTGAGCTATTGTGCCAGCCCAGGGGCCTCCCTCAGGACACTCACTATTCCTTGGCGATCTCCAGGTCCTTCCTGTGGCTCTGCAGGGCTGCTACCATCTGGCCCAGCTCAATCTGGGCATTCCCTATGCAGCTGTATAAGTTTCCAACCAGTTCATCCTTGTTGGGTACATCTTCCTTGTTCCATTCCAGTACTTTCTTCAGCACTTTCTCAGCTTTCTGAAGGCTGCCTTCAGCACTGCCGCTACTCAACACTAGGAGGGCAGAGAGGTGAGGTGGAGATGGGAGCAGCCTCCTTGTGGCTGCTGGGAGAACCCCCCCTACCCTTTACTGCTATACCACCAGCCACAGGTTCAGTCTGCTACATCTCCTTCCCCAAATAGTAGAGGCCTGCCCCCCATCCTGTCCCCCCATGTCACATACCCTCCGACCCCCCCCCCCCGCCCCCAGAATACCACCCACGCATGTCAACATCCTCAAGGCTCTTAAGAATGTAGTGGGCCGTCTGGGAGGGGCTGCGTTTGCGGTCCCGCAGCCACTTCTCTTGCATCAGCTTCCGGTCCCGCTCCCTGGCATAAATGGGTTTCTGCTGCCTCCAGAAGTCACTGCGGGTGTCCAGGTAGTTGATGCCCGTCATGATGAGGTCCTCCACCGTCAGGCCATGCTTGATGGTTCCTTTGATCAGGTCTGTGGGGAAAGGTGTGAAGTCAGCTAGAATTGGCAGCTGAGGGCCTCACCTACTTGTGGTATGGGGTCCCTGCTGAGGGGCACTCTGGGAGAAGCTCTACCAGAAGTTGTGAAAACACCAAAGGAAGGAAGAGCACTTGAGTGGCAGAGTGGGTCTGTCTGGGGCCAAGTGAGGCCAGAGTCCCTATTCAGGCTTTCCCATGGTACAAAATCTAGTGCCTAGACTACTTTTTTTTTTTTTTTTTACCAGAGCACTGCTCAGCACTGGCTATGGCAGTGTGGGGGATTGAACCTGGGACTTGAGAGCCTCAGGCATGAAAGTCTCTTTGCATAACCATTATGCATAACCACGTCTACGCTCGACCGGGCCTGCCAATATACGCGGATATCTTGGCCCACCCTGTCCAACGCTTGACGTCTCGTCTCGTCACCCAATCTGGTCCCCTACGCCTACACTGAACTTCTCTGTTCCAGTCTCTTGGAAACAGAGCTGGCAGTCAGCTGAGGTAAAGAACAAACACCTCATCACAGACCCCTGCAAGCGTCAACCCGGCTTTGACCTAGCACGTTATGATTGGGCCCTCCTCAATTGCTATCGAACAGGCCATGGCCGGTGCGCCGCTATGTTCCATCGCTGGGGAGCCAGAGATGACCCGAACTGCCCCTGCGGCTTACAGACAGACTATGACCCACATAGTCAACGACTGCCACCTCTCCAGATTCAAAGGAGGTCTCGAAACTTTACATCAGGCTCAACCTGACGCTGTTGACTGGCTATGGAAGAAGGGCAAACGCTAGAAGAAGAATTGTGCCTAGACTTCTTACGCAAGAAAGGAGGAGCCAAGCAGGAGGAGGATCAGGTAAACAGAGAGCCAGGAAGCTAGCTCAACAGGTCAGAGCACCAGACTTGCATGCCTGAGGCCCCAGAGGTCCCAGGTTTAATCCCCAACAATATCATAAGCCATAGCTGAGCTATGCTCTAGTCTCTCTCACAAAAATAAATATCTTGGGAGTCGGGCGGTACCGCAGCAGGTTAAACGCACGTGGCGCAAAAGCAAGGACCTGCGTAAGGATCCGGGTTCGAGCCCCCAGCTCCCCACCTGTAGGGGAGTCGCTTCACAGGTGGTGAAGCAGGTCTGCAGGTGTCTATCTTTCTCTCCCTGTCTCTGTCTTCCCCTCCTCTCTCCATTTCTCTCTATCCTATACAACAACAACAACATCAATAACAACAATAAAACAACAGGGGCAACAAAAGGGAAAGAAATGATCTCCAGGAGCAGTGGATTCGTAGTGCAGACACCAAGTTCCAGTGGTAACCCTGGAGGCAAAAATAAATAAATAAATAAATAAATAAATAAATTTCTAAAAAAATAAATATTGTGGGCCAGCAAAATAGCTTACCTGGATAGTGTGCTATTTTGCCATGTGCACAACCCAGATTCCAGCCTGACCCCCACTGCACTGAAGGAAATTTTGGTCTCTTTCACTCTCTGTCTCTTGGTTCATGTCTAAGTCATCCTGGAATGGTAAAGCCCCAGTGATGACAAAAGTAATACAAAACAAAATAAATACTAAAATCAGGGCTGGGTGGTGGCACGCCTGGTTGAGCTCACATGTTACAGTACACAAGGACCCGGGTTCAAGCCCCTGTCCCCACCTGCAGGGGAAAGCTTTGCGAGTGGTGAAGCAGGTCTGTAGGTGTCTCTGTCTCTCTCCCTCTCTAGCTTCCCTCCTCCTCTCAATTTATGGCTGTCTCTATCCAATAAATAAAGATAATAAAATAAAAATTAATAAAAAGATATACTAAAATCAATAAATAAAATATCACTTTTTTTTTTACCAGTTCTGGTTTATGGTGGTGCAGGAAATTAAACCTGGGACTTCAGAGCCTCAGGTAGGAGAATCTGTTTTATGCTATCTATCCCCCATAAGCAAAATATCTTTAAGGACCAGAGAAGTAGCTCAGGGGTTAAGACATGTGCCTTGCCTCGTAGAAGGGGCATGTGGTGGTCCAGAGGTGGCGCAGTGGCTAAGGCACTAGACTCTCAAGCATGATGTCCTGAGTTTGGTCCCTGGCAGCACATGTACCAGAGTGATGGCTGGTTCTTTCTCTCCTCCTATCTTTCTCATAAATAAATAAATAATTAAAAAGAAGAAGAAGGAGAAGGAGGAGGAGGAGGAGAAGGAGAAGGAGAAAGAGAAGGAGGCGGAGAAGGAGAAGAAGAAGAACGGGCATGTGGAGGCTAGCTTTCTGAAAAGCCCTTATTCTTTGCTCTCCTTCCCCCCATTTCAAGCTGTAGCATCAGAGAAGATTGAATTGAAATGCATGATTTGTCCCAGGTTGCCCTCTGCCAACCAATTCCCCAGTGCCAAGTGGGCCAGTATACACTGGGAGCTGTAGGGGTGTGCCCAAGCGCTGCCTGCCCATTTGACCACAAGTTAGAACTGGTAGCAAAGCTGCAGGGCCACTTGGATCGTTCAAGCCACCCCTGCCCTCTAGCTGCAGAAGCTGATCAGGAGGGAGGGACACAACTAGGCACATACAGAGATGTGCCAATAGTGAAGCTACCCCCTGACACAGAACTGCAAGGAATCTTGCAGGTGACCTTGGGAAGTAAGTTCTAGAGAGCAGACATTTCACTTAACACACTCCCTGTGAGATGGTGAAATAGCTCATTTGGATAGTTGGACAGTGGTTTTTTTTTTTTTTTTTTTTGCCTCCAAGGTTACCACTGGGGCTCGGTGCTGGCACTACAAATCCACTGCTCCTGATGGCCTTTTCTTTCTCTCTCTCTCTCTCTTTTCCATTTATTATTATTATTTTACTTTTTAAAATATATATATAATTATTGTTTGCCAGAGCACCAGAGCACTGCTCAGCTCTAGCTTAGGGTGGTGCAGGGGATTGAACCTAGGACTATGGAACCTCAGGTATGAGAGTCTCTGTACATAGCCCTTATGCTATCTACTCCTACCCATTTTTTTTTTCATTTTATTATATAGGATAGAGAGAAATTTAAAGAGAAAGGGGAGATAGAGAGGGAGAAAGATAAACAACTGCAGACTTGCTTGACCACTCGTGAAACATCCCCCTGTAGGTGGAGAGTGGGGGGGGGTTGAACCTGGATCCTTGTGCTTCTTACTATGTGCACTTAAGAAGGTATGCCACTGCTTGGCCTCTGATAGTGTGCTGTTTTGTCATGTATGTGACAAAGGTTTGAACTGGGTCCCCATCTCATTGAAGGAAGCTTTAGTGCTGTGGTTTCTTCCACAGCCTGTCTGTTTCTCTCTGCCTCTATTTCCCTGTTTCTATTTTAAAAGGGGGGAGGGGCCAAGTGGTGGCACACCTGGTTAAGTGCACACATTACAGTGCACAAGGACCTGGGTTCAAGCCCCTGGTCCCCACCTGCTGGGGGAAAGTTTCATGAGTGGTGAAGCAGAGCTGCAGGTGTCTCTCTGTCCCCTTTTTTAAAAAAAATTTTTAATTTGTTTTTAAAGATATTATTTATTTATTCATGAGAAAGATAGGAGGAGAGAGAGAGAAAGAACCAGACATCACTCTGGTACATGTGCTGCTGGGGATTGAACTAGGGACCTCATACTTGAGAGTTCAATGCTTTATCCACTGTGACACCTCCGGGACCACTCTCTCTCTTTTCTTTTCTTTTTTAATTTAATTAATTAATTTTTTAAAAAATTAATTTCTTTATTGGGTAATTAATGTTTTACATTCAACAGTAAATACAATAGTTTGTACATGCATAACATTCCCCAGTTTCCCATTTAACAATACAACACCCACTATGTCATTTATCATCCTTCATGGAAAATAATTTATTTTTTAATATTTATTTATTCCCTTTTGTTGCCCTGGTTGTTTTATTGTTGTAGTTATTATTGTTGTTGTTACTGATGTCATCATTGTTGGATAGGACAGAGAGAAATGGAGAGAGGAGGGGAGACAGAGAGGGGAATAGAAAGATAGACACCAGGAGTCGGCTGGTAGTGCAATGAGTTAAGCGCAAGTGGCGCAAAGTGCAAGGATAGATGTAAGGATCCTGGTTCAAGCCCTGGCTCCCCACCTGCAGGGGTGTCACCTTCCAAGCAGGTCTGTAGGTGTCTTTCTCTCTCCCTCTCAGTCTTCCCCTCCTCTCTCCATTTCTCTCTGTCCTATCCAACAACGACAACATCAGTGACTACAACAATAATAACTACAGCAACAAAACAACAGGGGCAACAAAAGGAAATAAATAAATATTAAAAAAAAAAAAAGAAAGAAAGAAAGATAGACACAGGTGGGGAGCCAGAGGCTCAAACCGGGATCTTTCCACCAGTCCTTGCGGTTTGCGCCACCTGTGCTTAACCCGCTGTGCTACCGTCCAACTCCCTCTTTCTTCCTCCCTTGCTCCTTCCTTCTTTCCTTCCTTCCTTCCTTCCTTCCTTCCTTCCTTCCTTCCTTCCATTCTCTCTTTCGCCTCTAGGGTTATCACTGAGGTTTGGTGCCTGAACTATGAATCCACTACTCCTTGTGGCCATTTTTCCCCATTGTTATTGTTGTTGATGTTATTGTTGCTGTTGTTGGATAGGACAGACAGAAATTGAAAGAGGGAGGGAAGACAGAGGGGGAGAAAGATAGACACCTGCAGACCTGTTTCACCAAGTGTGAAGCAACCCCTGCAGGTGGGGAGCTGGGGGCTCAAATGGGGATCCTTGTGAGAGCCCTAACACTTCGCACTATGTGCGTTTTACCTGGTGCACTACCACCCGACTCCCCCCACCCCATCTCATTTCCTATCTCCTCCCCTCTCAATTTCTCTCAGCCTTTATCCAATAATAAACAAATAAAATAAAGATTTTTTAAAAAGATTTAAAAAACAAAAGTAAAGGGAGAGAGGGCCAGGCAGTGGTGCACCCAGTAGCCCATATATGTTATAATGTACTGTACAAGGATCCTGGTCCCTACCTGCAGGGGGAAGCTTCATGAGCAGTGAAATAGTGCTCCAGGTGTCTCTCTTTCTCCCCATTTCCCTCTTCTCTCTCAATTTCTGTTTCTACTCCCTTTCTTTCTTTTTTTAAATTTTTTTTTAATTGGGGAATTAATGGTTTACAGTTGATAGTAAAATACAAGAGTTTGTACATGCATAACATTTCTCAGTTTTCTTATTTATTTTTTTAATATTTATTCCCTTTTGTTGCCCTTGTTGTTTTATTGTTGTAGTTATTATTGATGTCGTTGTTGTTGGATAGGACAGAGAGAAATGGAGAGAGGAGGGGAAGACAGAGAGGGAGAGAGAAAGATAGAGACCTGCAGACCTGCTTCACCGCCTGTGAAGCGACTCCCCTGCAGGTGGGGATCAGGGGGCTCGAACCAGGATTCTTATGCAGGTCCTTGCGCTTTGCACCACCTGCACTTAACCCCGCTGTGCTACTGCCCGACTCCCAGTTTTCTTATTTAATTAATTTATTTATTTTCCCTTTTGTTGCCCTTGTTTTTTTTAATTATTGTTGTAGTTATTATTGTTGTTGTTATTGATGTCATGGTTGTTAGATAGGACAGAGAGAAATGGAGAAAGAATGGGAAGACAGAGAGGGGGAGACCCCCCTGCAGGTGGGAAGCTGGAGGCTCGAACCGGGATCCTTACACTGGTCCTTGTGCTCTGTGTCACGTGTACTTAACCTGCTGCAGTAACCGCCCAACTCCCACATTTCTCAGTTTTCCATATAACAATTCAACCCCCATTAGGTCCTCCTCTGCCATCTTGATACAGGACATAAGCCCACCCCCCCACCCCAGAGTCTTTTATTTTGGTGCAACACACCAAACCCAGTCCAAGTTCTGCTTAGTGTTTTCCCTTCTGATCTTATTTTTCAACTTCTGTCTATGAGTGAGATCATCCCATATTCATCTTTTTTTTCCTGACTTATCTCACTTAATTTACCAGAACATTGCTCAGCTCTGGCTTATGGTGGGGGGGGGGGAATTGAACATGGGACTGTGGAGCCTCAGGCATGAGTCTTTTTGCCTAGCCACTATGCTATCCACCCCCGCCCTCTCTGTTTCTATTCAAAAAAATAAAATAAAATAAAAATAAATAAATAAATAAAAGCAGGGGGAATCTCTGCTGGGCCCTGACAGATGATGGCAATATTCTCACCCCATTCTCCACGTTAATGTGAAACACTCATTTTGCGATCCCACCCCATTTCCCGGCATTGTCAGCAGAGTGGTGGAAAGAGCATTGGACTGGGCTCTATGTAGGGTGGACTCTACCACTAGTTCACTTGTCACAGTTGGACAAGTTACTCCCCATTCAGAATCTATTTCCTTATATATATAAAGAGAGATTAGAAAAAAAAAATGAGGTTTTCAGGGGAGTAGGATGGTAGTGCATCAGGTTAAGCACACATAGTGCGAAGCTCTAGGACCGGCTCAAGGATCCCAATTTGAGCCCCCGGCTGCCCACCTGCAGGATGATCCCTTCACAGGCGGTGAAGCAGCTCTGCAGGTGTCTCTCTTTCTCTTCCCCTCTCTGTCTTCCCTTCCTCTCTCAATTTCTTTCTGTCCTATTCAACTACAACAATGGAAATATAAAAAAAGATGCCCACCAGGAGCAGTAAATTCATAGTGCAGGTACTGAGCCCCAAAGATAACCCTGGAGGCAAAAGAAAAATGAGGCTTCAGGGGCTGGGCGGTGGCACATGCAGCAGAACATCACGTGATAATGTACAAGGAGGCAGGTTTAAGCCCCTGGTCTCCTCCTACGGGGGGACGGGGGGGCCTTCATAGTGGTGAAGCAGGGCTGCAGATGTCTCTTTCTCCTGCTGTCTCCCACTTTTCTAATTTTCTCTGTCTCTGTTCAATAAATAAAATGCTTAAAAAGAAAAGAAAAATGATATTTCAGAGTATCTTAGTACTGGTATCCTAGGATTCTCCTTCCAGCACCAGCAAGATGGGTTTATTTGTCCACTGTACATAATGAAGACCAGGGGGAAGTCTTCAGGGATTACAAATCTACAGGGATCAAGGCCAACAAAATAGCTCACTTGGGTAGTGCTGCTTTGCCAGGTGTATAATCCAGGTTGGAGTCTGACTCCCACCACATAGAAGGAAACTTCTGTGCTATGGTGTCTTTTCCTCTATCTCACTGTTGTTATTGTTTCCATTCATTAATTAATTGAATAGAGACAGAAATTGAGAGGGAAGGAGGAGATAGAGAAGGAGAGAGAGAACGGAGAAGATAGCATAATTATTATACAAAGAGACTCTCATGCCTGAAGCTCCAAAGTTCCAGATTCAATCTCCCTGTACCACCATAAACCAGAGCTGAACAGTGCTCTGGTAATAGAGAAAGAGAGATTATGCATGTACAAACTATTGTATTTACTGTTGAATGTAAAACATTAATTCCCCAATAAAGAAATAAAAAAAAAATAGAGAGAGAGAGAGATGCCTGCAGCACTGCTTCACTGCTCATGAAGCTTCCTCCCTGCATGCATAGACCAGGATCTTGAACCTGGGACCTGTACATGTTAACATGCTCTCTCAACCAGGTGCACCACCACCCAGCCCCATCTTACCCTGTCTCTTGCAGGGGGGGTGGGGGGGGGAGAGGGGCAGGGCAGGGATGGGAGTCAAACCAGAGGCATGAAACCCCAGAAACAACAATAATAAATAGATAAATAAATCCAAATCTCTGGCATTTCATAAGCCAGAGTTGAGCAGTGCTCTGGCCTTTCTCTGTGTGTCTTTTTCTCTATAGATACATATCTAATTAAAGTAAAATAAAATCAGAGTGCTCATAAAATCTACCTATAGGAACATGCTGTCCAAGAAATATTATGTGGTAGGCTCTGCTCTGGCCTTAAGCATCCACGCACTCCAGATTTTGTTTTCCCAAGTTCCCTACTAAAAAATATCTGACCCATCCCCATTTGTGGGGGGAATGCTTTTCAAGTGGTGAAGCAGTGCTGCAAGTGTCTCTGTCTCTCTGCCCCTCTATCTGCCTTTTCCTTCTTGGTTTCTGGCTATCTCTATTCAATAAATAAAGATGGTAAAAAAAAAAAAAAAAGGATCTGAAACCTTCATCCAACAGGAGCTTCTCCAGATACTCCTTGTCCACGTAGAGCTCTCCCAGAAGCTGACGGACAATCTTCTCACTCTTGAGGGAGCCTCTCCTCTTGCATTCTCTTTTGGTGTGGTGTGAGAGGTATTTCAGGGGATGAGGCTTCTGCTGGGCTTTTAGATTCTGTGAAAATGTAGCAACATTCAATTGAGCTCAAAAAACAGCACAGAGTCTCCATTAAAGTGTTGGACGCCCAAGAAGGGGACCCCAAATTCAATCCCTGGCATCACACGTGCCAGAGTAATGTTCTGGTTCTCTCTCTCTCATCGAAACTAAAACAAACAAAAAACAAACCCAGAAAGGGCTAGTGAAGTAACACACTTGGATAATGTGCTACCTCTCTGTCTCTATCTAAAAACAAACCGTAAAACTGACTACAAGCCTCCTCTGAAATGGAGCAGAATCCCATGGCTGGCTGTGATGGGTAGGAGATAATCATTTCAGCAAGAGGGTAACTTGTGTTCCTCAGGCCCATAAGGCCTCTTCCCCTAGAGAAATAGGCTTCATCCATTAGCCTGAGAACCAGGTCCCTTACCTCAGCCTGCTTGCTTAAGAAGGAAAGGTCCCCTTTGTTCTCCAGTTTTATTGAAGAAGGGCCTGTAAGAATAGAAGTTAGGGCTCAGGAATGCCAGGCTCCCCAGGCATGACCTGTCATACTCATTTTTTTAAATATGAAAATGGCTTCCTTGGACAGGAGACAGTGGAAGTTGTGGTAATGCTGGTTCTGATGAGCACAGTAGGCAAATGGTGCTTGGTACACTCTCCTAGGAGCTAGGCTGGCAGACTACTAGCCCAAGGCCATGGCAGCAAGATTTCCAAACATAAGAAGGTCCTGGTTACCAAGGGAGTATTCATTTCTACATCCTGCCACCCACAGTGGCCAACTCTCGCACTCCTTCATACTGCCTCTGCACTTAGATGATGGATGGCTAAAATCAGCCCTTGGTGTACACGTGATAAGGAAGGAAGCTTGGGACTGTAGAAGACTGGGTTCAAGTCTTCATCCTCTTAACATCAGGCCAAAGATAGACCATGGGCAGTTACCCTTCCCATCTCTTTTTTGAGAAGAACCAAGAGTCTCACTGCTAGGTGCACTGAGTTAGAGCTGATATGAGAGTGGACGTTCCCAAGCCTCAATTAGTCAATAGCAGTGCTGGGGAGATAGCCTAATAGATATGCAAAAAACTTCCATGATGGAGGCTCTGAAATCCCAGATTCAATATTCCCTGCACCAATATAAGCCAGAACTGTGCAAGAATCTGGGTTCAAGCCCCTGGTCCTAGCTTCAGGAGTAGTGAGGCAATAATGCAGGTCTCTCTCTCTTTCACTCTCTCTCTCTATCACCCTCTTCCCTCTCAATTTCTGTCACTATCAATAATGTTCACTCAACCAGGTATACCACCACCTGGCTCCTAAAATAATGTATAAATAAATAAATAAATAAATAAATAAATAAATAAATAAAGTGAACATCAGTCAAATCCAAGTGTGGGGTTCCTTGCAGGCCCACTGGGGGCTACTTGCCCATTGTACCTCAGGCCTTCCTCCAAACCTGGGTAAGAGTATGGGTGACAGGAGTCGGGCGGTAGCACAGCGGGTTAAGCGCAGGTGCTGCAAAGCGCAAGGACCAGCGTAAGGATCCCAGTTCGAGCCCCCGGCTCCCCACCTGCAGGGGGTTCGCTTCACAGGCGGTGAAGCAGGTCTGCAGGTGTCTATCTTTCTCTCCCCCTCCTCTCTCCATCTCTTTGTCCTATCCAACAATGACATCAGTAACAACAACAACAATAACTACCACAACATTAAAACAACAAGGGCAACAAAAAGGGGGGGGGGGGAAGCAAATAAAATAATGAGTATGGTGCCAGGGTCACTCACTTCCCACAGAGTTGTTGATGGCTTCCTGGGCTTTCTGAATTCCAACTTTGAATTCCCGATCAGGCCGCAGCTTGTAGCCTCGATGGTAGAACACCAAGGCAAATTCAAAGTCTCCCATGGTATACAGGGTCTCGGCCTTTTGTAAAATCCCCTGGAATGAGAGGAAGTCAAGTCCAAGGTGCACTGACAGGGCTGTACAAAATTCAAAGGTGGTAGAACAGAAGAGTCCTAGGTCAGAAGTCAAGGTTGGGATCCAGAGGGTTGGGAAGGAGGCAGGTGAAAATGGTGTTGAACTCTAGGCAGTTTGACTGTTTTTTCAACTCGTTCAAACCAGATACTGCAGTAGGCAATGGCAGTGGTGAAAGAAAGATTGTGTCTTCCCGCCCCTGCAGTCAGTCACCTTGCAGAAAGTTGGGTCTTCCCGGAGTGAAGCCTCAGCATCCTTCAGGGATTTCTCCAACTCCCCCATCTTCAGGTAGCACTTGGAGCGGGCAACCAGGCAGTTCTTATCTCCATCCTGAAGATGAAGAGCCTAAGAAGGGAACCACTCAGGTTGAGGAAATATCACTGGAGAAAACTCAAATTCCCTGTCCAGACGGTAAAGGGGACTTCTCAGACCATTGAACAGATAAATCTCTGGATCTTTTTTTCTCTCTCTCTCTCTCTTTTTTTTTTTTATTTTTTTAGTTTTCATTGTCTTTTTTTTTTAGTACTATTTTTTTAATTGCGGAATTAATGTTTTACATTCAATAGTAAATACAATATTTTGTACATGCATAACATTCCCCAGATTCCCATATAACAATACAACCCCCACTAGGTCCTCTGACTTTTCTTTTTTAAATATCCAATTTTTTTATATTAAATTCCTTTTGTTGCCCTTGTTGTTTTGTTGTTGTAGTTATTATTGTTGTTGATGTTGTTGTTGGATAGGACAGAGAGAAATGGAGAGAGGAAGGGAAGACACAGAGAAGGAGAGAAAGACACCTGCAGACCTGCTTCACCGCCTGTGAAGCGACTCCCCTGCAGGTGGGGAGCCGGATGCTCAAAACTGCGATCCTTACACCGGTCCTTGCACTTTGTGCCACGTGTGCTTAACCTGCTGCGCTACAGCCCGACTCTCTGGCTTATGGTGGTGTGGGGGACTGAACCTGGGATCTTGGAGCCTCAGGCACAAGTCTCTTTGCATAAGCATTATGCTATCTACCCCCACCCTAAATACTTAATTTTTAAATTTTATTTTCTTAATGAAAGATACAGAAAGATACATAGAGAGAGTGAGAGTGAGAAAGGGAGTGACCAGAGGAGCGCTGCTCAGCTGTGGTTTGTGGTGGTGCTGTGGATTGAACCTGAGACCCTGGAGCCTCAGGCATGAAAGTCTTTTGCAGAACCAGTATGCTGTTGCCCCTGCCCTAGGTCTCTGGTTATCAGACCAAAAGTGGCACAATGCTGATTTATGTAGTCAACCCCTTTATCAGCATATGGCTCCTGAGCAACATCAAATCACAAGCTATTGGGTTATCAGAAAATTCACGGCACATTATTGCACAGAAAAATATGTCATGACTTTTCCTTTCCAACAACCCAATATTTTAGAAGCCACTTGTTGAAATGTGAACATATACTATTGCATATATATTGAATAGACTGAATTTCCCCCAGACATCTGGGATCCCTCCAGTTCACTAAGGCAAAAAGAATCTTCATGTGGGGCTGGGGAGAAGGCATAATGGTTATGCAAAAAAGTTTCATGCCTGAGGCTCCGAGGTCCCAGATTCAATCCCCAATATCACTAATATGCCAGAGCTGAGCAGTGCTCTGGTCTGTCTTTCTCTATATATCTCTCTTTCCTTAAAAATATAAAGAAGTAGGGGGTTGGGTAGTAGCGCAATGGCTTAAAGGCACGTGGCGCGAAGTGCAAGGACCAGCATAAGTGTCCCAGTTCCAGCCCTGGCTCCCCACCTACAAGGGAGTCGCTTCACAGGTGGTGAAGCAGGTCTGCAAGTGTCTGTCTTTCTCTCCCCCACCTCTCTCCATTTCTTGGTCCTATCCAACGACGACGACATTAGCAACAACGACAATAATAACTACAACAACAATAAAACAGTAAGGGCTGGGAGTCCAGCGGTAGTGCAGCAGGTTAAGCGCAGGTGGCACAAAGCGAACTGACTGGTGTAAGGATCCCTGGTTTGACCCCTGGCTCCCCACCTGCAGGGGGTTCGCTTCACAAGCGGTGAAGCAGGTCTGCAGGTGTCTTTCTATCCCCTTCTCTGTGTTCCCCTCCTCTGTCCATTTCTCTCTGTCCTATCCAACAACAACAACATCAATAATAACTACAACAATAAAACAACAAGGGCTACAAAAGGGAATAAATAAATAAATTTTTTTTAAATCTTTAAAAAAAAAACGGGCAACAAGAGGGAAAGTAAATAATAATAAAAAAAAAAAAGGGTGTCGGGCGGTAGGGCAGCGGGTTAAGCACACGGACCAGCGGAAGGATCCCGGTTTGAGCAACCGCTCCCCACCTGTAGGGGAGTCCCCTCACAAGCAGTGAAGCAAGTCTGCAGGTGTCTTTCTCTCTCCCTCTCAGCCTTCCCCTCCTCTCTCCATTTCTCTCTGTCCCATCCAACAACGACATCAATAACTACAACAATAAAACAACAAGGGCAACAAAAGGGAATAAATAGAAACTTTGGGGGAAAAAAAGAAAAAGAAAAAATATATAAAGAAGTAAATAATTTTTTTTTCCTGCCAGGGTTATTGCTGGGTCTCTGTGCTGGCATTACAAATCCATGGCTTCCAGTGGCCTTTGTTTCCCCAATTTTCTCTTCCTATTTTATTATTATTATTTATTTTATTTGACAGTACGGTGAGAAATCAAGAAGGAATGGTAGATAGAGAGGGAGAGAGAAAGATGCCTGTAGACCTATTTTGCCATTTGTGAAGCATCCTCCCGGCAGGTGGGAAGTGGGTCCAAACCCAGATCCTTATGCATGGTGATAAGTGCACTTAAGTGGGAGTGACACCATCCAGGACCCCTAAAATGCACAGATTATTAAAAAGAAAGAACCTGGTGGAGGGTAGATAGCATAATGGTTATGCAAACAAACTCTCATGCCTGAGGCTCCAAAGTCCCAGGTTCAATCCCCTGCACCACCATAAGCCAGAGCTGAACAGTGCTCTGGTAGGAAGAAAGAAAGAAAGAAAGAAAGAAAGAAAGAAAGAAAGAAAGAAAGAAAGAAAGAAAGAAAGAGAGAAAGAAAGAAAGAAAGAAAGAATCTTTGGGTGTTTGGTGAATACCAAATTCAGCTATGAACCTAAGATGGCTGCACCTCCACTCAAAACATACCTCAAAGCTTAAACATTCTGAAGGCTAACAAGACTGATTTTAGCATAATTTGCAATGTGAGCTATCTACCCCACAAGCTCTCTCTTTTCACTGTTTCTTAAGAATGAATCATTATTTCAGAGGATTATGATGAAGATACTCCAACAACGGCGACATCAATAAAACAACAAGGCAACAAAAGGGAGTAAAAAAATAAATTAAAAAAAACAAAGATGAAGATGCTACCTGGTTAAGTGCATGTATTACCAAACACAGGACCCAGGTTCAAGCCCCCACTGCACATCTGCAGGGGAAAGCTTCACAAATAGTGAAGTAAGTCTTCTTCACTTTGTCTAAGTAAGTCTTCTTCTATCTTTGTCTTCCTCCTTTTTAAAATTTTTTTACATTTATTTATTTATTTATTCCCTTTTGTTGTCCTTGTTGTTTTATTGTTGTAGTTATTATTGTTGTCGTCGTTGTTGGATAGGACAGAGAGAAATGGAGAGAGGAGGGGAAGACAGAGAGGGGGAGAGAAAGACACCTGCAGACCTGCTTCACCGCCTGTGAAGCGACTCCCCTGCAGGTGGGGAGCCGGGGGCTCAAACCAGGATCCTTCCTCTGGTCCTTGTGCTTTGCGCCACGTTCGCTTAACCCGCTGTGCTACAGCCGGACTCCCCCCTTTTTTTTTTATTGTTGTAGTCATCATTGTTGAATAGGACAGAGAGAAATGGAGAGAGGAGGGGGAAGACAGAGAGGGGGAGAGAAAGACAGACACCTGCAGACCTGCTTCACCGCCTGTGAAGCGACTCCCCTGCAGGTGGGGAGCCAGGGCTTGAACCGGGATCCTTCCTCTGGTCCTTGTGCTTTGCGCCACCTGAGCTTAACCCGCTGCGCTACAGCCCGACTCCGTCTTCCTCCTCCTTTATCTGCCCTTCCCTCTTGATTTCTCTCTATTCTATCAAATAAAATGAAGTTTAGAAAATAAATATTTAAAAGGTTAATTTTTTTTTAAAAAAAATTTTACTTTATTGCTAGAGACAGAGAAACTGAAAAGGGAGGGAGAGACACTGCAGCTCTCCTTCACCACTTGTGAGACTTTCCTCTACAGGTGGCGACCAGGGGCTTGAACCTGGGTCCTTGGGCACTGTAATGTGTGCAATTAACCAGGTGTGCCACCGCCTGGCCTCCAAGATTAATTTATTTTTTAAAACGTGGGAGTGCATGGTCTGCGAGGTGAATTAGTGGATAAGGCACTGGACTCTCAAGCATGAGGTCCTAAGTTCAATTCCCAGCAGCATGTGTACCAGAGTAATGTCTGGTTCTTTCTTTCTTTCCTCCTCTCTCATGAATAAATAAATAAATCTCTGAAAAAAAGTGGGAGTGGAATGCATTCCTGGTGTCCTCCGCCCCTTGTTTGTGGTCATAGTCTGTGGCATCCTTCCTGAGGCATCAGATGATAGTTACCTCCCTTTTTTTCTTCTTGAATCATTCTTTTTTTTTATTATTATTCCCTTTTGTTGCCCTTACTTTATTGTTGTAGTTATTATTGATGTCGTGTTGTTGGATAGGACAGACAAAAATGGAGAGTGGAGGGGAAGACAGAGAGAGGAAGAGAAAGACAGACACCTGCAGACTAGCTTCACCACCTATGAAATGACTCCCCTGCAGGTGGGGCGTGGGGGGCTTGAACCAGGATCCTTCTGCCAGTCCTTTGTGCCAAGTAGACCTTCCTACTTTTCCAGGAAAAGATGTAGCTATAGTCTTTCTTGGAGAGAAAAAAAAACAACAACTACTCCTCACCCAAAGATATCTCCCCTTAGGGTATCTTTTTCTCTCTGGCCTGAATTTTTTCAGAATAGAACTTGATCCTGAAAGAGGAGACTGGAAGAAGGTCTGGGCTTCTAAACTCAATTGTTGGTTCTCATGGTCATTTATTTCCAATTTGGGGTCAGGAAAATAGCATACTTGATTATGCAAAAGCTTTTCTTGCTTGAGGCTCAGAAGTCCCAGATTTAATCCCCAGTACCAACTTAAATCAGAGTCCAGTGATGCTATGGTAAAAGAAACCAAACTAGTGGTGGCATATCTGGTTAAGTGTACACACTACATTGCACAAAGACCCAGGTTTAAGCCCCTGGTCCTGACCTGCAGGGGAAAACCTTTACAAGTGGTGAAGCAGAGCAGCAGCTGTCTCTCTGTCTCTCTCCCTGCCTCCCCTCTCAGTTTCTCTCTGTCTTTATCTAATACTAGATAAATAAAATTAAAAAGAAAAAAGAAACCAAACCAAAGTAAAACAAAACACCTCTCTCATTAATAAATATATTTCATGTACAGCAAAAGAAACCACTACCCAAACCAAGAGACCCCTCACAGAATGGGAGAAGATCTTTACATGCCATACATCAGACAAGAGTTTAATAACCAACATATATAAAGAGCTTGCCAGACTCAACAAGACAACAAATAACCCCATCCAAAAATGGGGAGAGGACCTAGACAAAATATTCACCACAGAAGAGATCCAAAAGGCCGAGAAACACAGGAAAAAATGCCCCAAGTCTCTGATTGTCAGAGAAATGCAAATAAAGACAACAATGAGATACCACTTCACTCCTGTGAGAATGTCATACATCAGAAAAGGTAACAGCAGCAAATGCTGGAGAGGGCGTGGGGTCAAAGGAACCCTCCTACACTGCTGGTGGGAATGTCAATTGGTCCAACCTCTGTGGAGAACAGTCTGGAGAACTCTCAGAAGGCTAGAAATGGACCTACCCTATGACCCTGCAATTCCCCTCCTGGGGATATATCCTAAGGAACCCAACACATCCATCCAAAAAGATCTGTGTACACATATGTTCTTGGCAGCACAATTTGTAATAGCCAAAACCTGGAAGCAACCCAGGTGTCCAACAACAGATGAGTGGCTGAGCAAGTTGTGGTATATATACACAATGGAATACTACTCAGCTGTAAAAAATGGTGACTTCACCGTTTTCAGCTGATCTTGGATGGACCTTGAAAAACACATGTTATGTGAAATAAGTCAGAAACAGAAGGATGAATATGGGATGATCTCACTCTCAGGCAGAAGTTGAAAAACAAGATCAGAAAAGAAAACACAAGTAGAACCTGAAATGGAATTGGCATATCGCACCAAAATAAAAGACTGTGGGGTGGGTGGGTGGGGAGAATACAGATCCATGAAGGATGATAGAGGACCTAGTGGGGGTTGTATTGTTATATGGGAAACTGGGGAATGTTATGCATGTGCAAACTATTGTATTTACTGTTGAATGTAAAACATTAATCCCCCAATAAAGAAATATATATTTCAAAAATATTTCTGGCTTTGTGTCAAGGAAATATTTTCACTGGGTGGTCAGGGAGGTGGTACAGTGGATAAAAAGATCAGATTCTCTGTGGTCTGGGAAGTGGCACAGTGGATAAAGCATCGGACTCTCAAGTATGAGGTCCTGAGTTCAATCCCTGGAAGCACATGTACCAGAGTGATGTCTGGCTCTTTCTCTCTCCTTCTTTGCTTCTCATTAATAAATAAATAAAATATTTTTTAAAAGATCAGATTCTCAAGCATGAGGTCCTGAGTTCAATCCTTCGCAGCACATGTACCAGAATGATTTCTGGTTCTTTTTTTCCCTCCTGTCTTTCTCACTAATAAATAAATAAAACCTTAAAAAAAAAAAAAAAAGGAGACAGTTTAACTGGTAGAGACTTGTACTTTCATGCCTAAGGCTCCTGATTTGTTCCTCAGCACCATACATATACAAGAGCAGTATTCCAGCTTGTCTCCTTTTCTCTTCCTCATGTGAAACTCTGTAAGTAATAAGTCAAATCTTTTTATTTCCTTTTAATTCTGGTTTTAGGTTGTGGCTGATGAGCAAAAAATTGGGAAGGGAAAAGAGAACCAGACATCATTCTAATACATGTGCTGCCAGGGATCAAACTCAAGACTCCAAATTTGAGAGTATAAAGTCCAATACTTTATCCACTGTGCCACCTCCCAAACCACAGTTTATTTAAAAATATTTATTTATTGTTAAGTGCAGGTGGCTCAAAGCCCAAGAACCAGTGTATGTTCAAGCCCCCAGCTTCCCACCTGCAGGGGAGTCGCTTCACAAGCGGTGAAGCAGGTCTGCATGTGTCTTTCTCTCCCCCTCTATATCTTCCCCTCCCCTCTCCATTTCTCTCTGTCTTATCCAATAACAAAGATAGCAATAACAACAATAGTAACTACAACAATAAAACAAGGGCAACAAAAGGGAATAAATAAATATTTTAAAAATATATTTATTTATTAGTGAAGGAGAGGAAAAGAAAATCAGAGCATCATTCTGGAGCATGCAATGCTAGAAATCAAATGCAGGACCTCATGTTTGAGAATCCAACACTTTATGCAATGTGCCACCTCACAGGCTGAGAGAAGCTTAAATTTAGGAAAGAGTCAGAAGTCTCGCTATCCAAACAGAATAAGATATTTGGGCCATTTGGATAGGGAGATAGCATAATGGTTCTGCAAAAGACTCTCATGCCTGAGGCTCTGAGACCTCAGATTCAATGCCTAGCACCACCACCATAAGCCATAAGCTGAGCAGTGCTCTGGTCTTTCTTCTTCTCTCTCCCTCTCTCTAATTAAAATAAAGTAAACAAATACATAAGTTCTACAGACAACCAATAGTTTTCTTGTGAAGGATTATAGAATATGGTGAGTAGCACCCCAGCACTGGCGCCTTCAATGTTCATATCAGTTCAACTTATAAAATGGAGTAACACAGTTGCTTCCCTCCTAGGCTTGCTAGGCACTTAGCTGAGGGTCTAATGTCCTAAAAACAGCACTAAGTCCTTAGCATGGGGTGGAATAGTTATTTATTGACTACCTTGTATGGATAACTGTGTGCCAAAGATTTCATCATTTCTACAGCTGAGGTCTCCTGATCAATCTCCTGACCAAGGATGGGAAATTGAAGCTACTTTATGGAAGGAGACCAGACAATCACGAAATATGTAAATACATTTAAAATAAAAATGTAAAAGGTTTTTTTAAATGTTTATTCCCTTTTGTTGCCCTTGTTGTTTGATTGTTATCGTCGTTGTTGGATAGAACAGAGAGAAATGGAGAGAGGAGGGGAAGACAGAGAGGGGGAGAGAAAGATAGATACCTGCAGACCTGCTTCACCGCCTGTGAAGCGACTCCCCTGCATGTGGGGAGCTGGGGGATCAAACCGGGATCCTTACGCCGGTCCTTGCGCTTCGCGCCACGTGCACTTAACCTGCTGCGCTACCGCCCCGACTCCCCCCCTCTTTTTTTAAACAGAGCACTACTCGGCTCTGCCTTATGGTGGTACGGTGCAGGGGGGATGAACTTGAGACTTTGGAGCCTCAGGCAGGAAAGTCTCTTTGTATAATCATTATGCCATCTACCCCTTCCCAAAGGGTCATTTTTAATGTAGAGAACAGTTACTAACAACCAGGCAGCAGCCAGGAGGTGCTGCAGTAGATAAAGCACTGGACTCTCAGGCAGGTCCTGAGTTAGATCCCCAGCATCTCATGTGCCAGTGATGCTCTAGTTCTAACTCTCATTAATAAGTAATTGAATATTAAACAACAACGACAATCAGGCCGGGCACAAGTGAAAACTGATAGAAATTGACCAAGAACTGCCTTATATGTAGTAGTGCATCAAACCGGAACCAGAGACTAACAGTGTCCTCCAGGAAGGAATGGAAAGTGGAACTGGGTGATGGGTGATTTGAAAGAGCGACTCACATTGCTGAAGCTATGAGCAGCTTTAGAGAACTCCCCGCATAGATACAGCCGCTCGCCCTCCGCCATGTAAGAGGGAAAGGTGCTTCGCAAGCCCTCAGTTTCTGGGTCCGACATGGTGGCGGGATTCGAAGGGACTGCAGCAGTGAAAGAGGGGAGAGAAGCCTGAGAACCTGTGTCTGGCTTGTGGAAGCCACAGTCTCTTAGCAACCACAGAGAGCAGGTTACTTCCGGCCCCGCCCCTCGCTCGAGCGTCGCCTGAGTCCCGGGAAGCACCGCCCAGTGTGCGCGTGCGCTCCGGTGGCCCAGCTTTGGGCAAGCGAATGTTGAGCGCGTGGACAGCAGCTGCAAAGTGGCCTGGGAATTCCTTGTTTGCTGTTGCACGCTCCATCGATTCTCTGTGGAGTTGCCACGTGTCCAGAATTTACAGCCCGGAAAGCAGGGAGATAACTAGTGATAAAATTCCAAATAAGTATTGTATTTACTGTCGACTGTAAAACATTAACCCCAAATAAAGAAATTAAAAAAAAAAATCCAAATAAGGATAAGGCACTCGTGGCAAAAATTTGTGCACCACTTACTGCCTTTGGGTGAGCACTGAACGTGGGGGGGTAGTCTTCCCTCCCGAATTGCCCTGCAAGGAAGACTTCTGCTGGGGGCCAGCCCCAGCAGGTTATTAGGGTCAGCCTGAAGGAGGAGGGGCATCGGCGAAGAATAAAGGATGAGTTGATGCTGAATCAAGCTCAAGCAGACATCTCTGTCTTACTTAAGCAGAACTTTATTTTTATAGTCTCATAAGGCTTAGATCATTCAAACAAAAATCACCAAGGTATTGATTATTAAAACAAAAATCACCAAGGCTTTGATTATCGAAACAAAAATCACCAAGTAAGAACAGCACAGCTAGGGAACACCTCCTGCTTTGTGGAACATTTACGTTCCAGGGGTACTTTCTGCCCTAGAGATCACATCACTGTTTCTATGTCTTTTGTTTTTCCTGTACCTGTGTGCCAGGCAAATGTCCTATTGATTAAGATTAATATTCTACCTTTTATGCCATTCTCTTGGCCCTGTGCATCAGAAGACAATGGTTTATAGAAAGTTCAAGCTTGTTATGGTTCTAGGAGCCTTAAACAAATTGAGCAGTTCATTTTTCATAAAATCTGTTCCATTGTCTGATCAAGGAGCCTTGTTTTATTTTGTTCCAAGTTAAACTCTCTAGCTAGAATCCATCTTCTGTGTATGCTCACTATGTGACCTAGGTTCTTGTGTACTATTCCTGCATAAGGAGGTGGGAGCATAGTGGTGGATGGTAGATTAAAAGGCCCATTGTATCTAGGCAGGTACCATAACTTTCCATTAATTATTTATGTGAGGTGGCCCCTCCACCGTGGGAACCACCAATCTTTTTCTATATTTTACGGGGAATACTAAAGGAAGTGGTGTAGATAAAGGGGAAAACATTTTTTCCTATTGGGGCCTCCTGAAAAATTCTGCATTACTGATATTGTTTGTTCCATTATGTTCAATCTTAGAGAGTGCAGTGCAGGTTTTGTCGTTATTTTTGTCATTTGGTCAGGCTCTGAGCCTGGCCATAGGTAAATATAACTAAGACCACACAGAGCTTAATCATGGCAAAAGGCGAGATGGTTTCAGTTTGGCCTGGAGAGTCCAGCTGTGCTGAAGTTCCTGCAAAGCTGGTACCATGTCAAGCAGCTCGCATGGCGGCACCTGCGCCAGAGTTCTGAATAAATTTTCTGACTGTCACTTGTGTGAACCTTTAGTGTGTGAGGATTTACACAGAAAATTATGTTGAATTCGATGTAACCCTTATACTGATACTGGTGACAGGCCTTCATCAAATCATTCCTGATGTTCTACCCTATTCTCTTTCAATCTTTACTCCTCCCTCCCCCCAAAAAAAAAGTTAGGAAAAAAAAAGCTAAATGACATTCTTCTAGGTGTTTGTTTGTTTGTTTACTATTGGACAGAGACAGAGAAATTGAGGGGGAGGGGAAGACAGGGAGAGAGACAGACATCTGCAGCACTATTTCACCACTTGTGAAACATTCCCCCTGCAGGTAGGTAAGGTACCAGGAGCTTGAACCTAGGTCCTTGCATACATTAGTGTGCCCTCAACCAGGTGTGCCACCACCAGGCTGTCTTCTAGGTTTTGTTTGTTTGTTTTGATAGAGAGGCAGAGAGAGAGAGAGCAAGAAACCACAGCACCAAAGCTTCCTCCCCCTGCAATAGTGTTCAGACTCAAACCTCAGTTGTACAATAAGTGAGTTATTTTGCTGACCTATTCTTCTAAGTTTTAGTACATGATCTTACTTTTTCAGTATGTAAAGCCATTTATGTTTCAAGGGTCTAGAATCTCAGGACAATCAATGCCATTTGGTACACACAATCGTAAATAGGTGCTTAAGGAATGACAGTGCTGTGAAGCTGGAGGAGTACTAGGCTGAATGTGAATAGGTGTGGGCATTTTTGGAGACAACACTTCTACATCTCGTTACTCACTTGTCTGCCTCAGATATACGCAACTCTTGGTTTCCTGAAAAAATTAGTAAGCTCATACACTTTTCCAACCTATCAAAAATTGGGGGGAGTCGGGCTGTAGCGCAGCGGGTTAAGCGCAGGTGGCGCAAAGCACAAGGACCAGCATAAGGATCCCGGTTCGAACCCCGGCTCCCCACCTGCAGGGGAGTCGCTTCACAGGCGGTGAAGCAGGTCTGCAGGTGTCTGTCTTTCTCTCCTCCTCTCTGTCTTCCCCTCCTCTCTCCATTTCTCTCTGTCCTATCCAACAATGACGATAACAACAATAATAACTACAACAATAAAACAACAAGGGCAACAAAAGGTAATAAATATTTTTTAAAAAATTGGGACATCTGGTTGGTTTCCATAATTGAAGAATAAGCTTGGAATTTTAGCAGATGCCGCCACACATGGTTCTTTGTCTAGAACATGATAAGGGCCCCCACTGCTGGGAGTGTGATTCCCACTTCATTGAGACAAACCATGCAGGGAAGGTGAACACATCAGCATGAAAACTTTGCTGTAATGTTTGTATTGTTTCTTTGGTAGGTTTTGGTAATCTCTGAGCTTCATTACTCCAGGATGACTTTTTCTTTTTTCTTTTTGAAATTTATTTATTTGTGTTCCCACTGTTTTTTATTGTCGTTGTAATTATTGTTGTTGTCATTGATGTTGTCGTCTTTTTTAGATTTTTTTTTCTTTTTTTAAATTTTTTATTTTATTTATTTCCCCTTTTGTTGCCCTTGTTTTTATTGTTGTTGTAGTTATTATTGTTGTCGTTGTTGCTAGATAGGACAGAGAGAAATGGAGAGAGGAGGGGAAGACAGAGAGGGGGAGAGATAGACACGTGCTTCACCACCTGTGAAGGGGCTCCCCTGCAGGTGGGGAGCCCGAGCTCAAACCGGGATCATACGTGCACTTAACCCGCTGTGCTACCGCCCGACTCCCTCCTTATTCTTTTTTTTTTAAGTTTTTATTTCCTTTTTGTTGCCCTTGTTGTTTTTATTGTTGTTGTAGTTATTGATGTCATCGTCGGATAGGACAGAGAGAAATGGAGACAGGAGGTGAAGACAGAGAGGGGGAGAGAAAGACAGACACCTGCAGACCTGCTTCACCGCCTGTGAACCGACTCCCCTGCAAGTGGGGAGCCCGGGTCTCAAACCAGGATCCTTATGCCCATCCTTGGGCTTTGCGCCACGTGCGCTTAGCCTGCTGTACTACCGCATGGCTCCCCCTCCTTTTTCTTTTTTAATGTTTATTTATTCTCCTTTTTGTTACCCTTATTGTATTGTTATAGTTATTATTGTTGTTGTTATTGATGCCATCGTTGTTGGATAGGACAGAGAAAAATGGAGAGAGGAAGGGAAGACAGAAAGGGGGAGAGAAAGATAGATAGATACATGCAGACTTGCTTTACCGCCTGTAAAGCGACTCCCCTGCAGGTGGGCAACCGGAGGCTCAAACAGGGATCCTTACAGGGCCCTTGCACTTCGCACCACGTGCGCTTAACCCACTGGGCTACCGCCCGACTCCAAGGATGACTTTTTCAGATAGCAAAAGTGAGATAGAGACAGAGAGACAGACCATGCCAGGGAGATAGTGTAATGATTATGTAAAAGACTCTCATGCCTAAGGCTCTGAAGTCTCAAATTCACTCCCCGACACCACTATAAGCCAGAGCTGAGCAGTGCTCTGGTCTCTGTCTCTGTCTCTCTTTCTCTTTCTCTTTATCTCTTTCTCATTAAAAAAATAAAAAATATTTAAGAGAGAGAGGGAAAGAAACCACAGTTAGCAGCTGGGTACTGGTGCATGAGGTAGAGTGCACATTATCATGCATGAAGATCTGGGTTGAAATTCTCTGTCCACACCTCCTTGCACATGGTAATGTGTGCACTTAAACAGGTGCATTTAACCATATGCGTCCCCACCAGTCTGGCCTGCCTCATCTCTGCTTCTTTTTCTTTCTTTCTTTCTTTCTTTCTTTCTTTCTTTCTTTCTTTCTTTCTTCTTTCTTTCTTTCTTTCTTTCTTTCTTTCTTTCTTTTCTCTTTTCAAAGCACTTATCAGCTCTGGCTTATGTTGGTGCAGGGGGGATTGAAGCTAGGACTATGGAACTTCAGGAAGCATGGAAGTATCTTTGCATGACCATTATGCTGTCTACCCCCACCTCTCATCTCTGTTTCTATCTGTGACTGAAAGGAAAAATAAGGGCTGAGGAGAAAGCATAATGATTATGCAAGAGATTTTCTTCTTCTTTTTTTTAATCTTTATTTATTTATTGGATAGAGACAGCCAGAAATCTAGAGAGAAAGGGGCAATAGAGAAGGCAAGAGATAGATACCTGCAGCCCTGCTTCACCACTCTCAAAGCTTTCCCCATGCAGGTGGGGACTGGGGGCTTGAACCCAGGCCCTTGAGCATTGCAACATGTGTGTCCAACCAGGTGTGCCACTACCTGGCCCCTGCAAGAGACTTTCATGCCTGAGACTCTGAGGTCCCAGGTTCAATACCCAGCACCACCATAAACCAAAGCTGAGCAGTACTCTTTTCTTTCTCTCTTTAAAAATAAAACATTTTTTAAAAGACAAAAGGAGGCGGGCGGTGGGTGGTGCAGAGGGTTAAGCACATGTGGCGTAAAGCGCAAGGACTGGCATAAGGATCCTGGTTCGAGCCCCCGGCTTCCCACCTGCAGGGCAGGTCACCTCACAAGTGGTGAAGCAGGTCTGCAGGTGTATTTCTCTCCCCCTCTCTGTCTTCCCCGCCTCTCTTCATTTCTCTGTCCTATTCAACAACAACAACAAAACAACAGCAACAATAAACAAGGGCAATAAAAAGGCAAAAAAAAATAAAATTATAAAAAATGAAAGAAAAAAAAAGAAATTGGGTCAACATACTCTGCCACTCGAGGAAGATAGGTCCTGAAATGAGTACAGCCTGGAATGTTCTGAGCTATGACCATGGAATGTGAGCTCAGACCTACAGAGATGCAGAGGTTGCACAGGCTCCTGTGCTGAATATGGGCCCCAGATCAAATCTAATGGGGTCTACAGTTAGAAGTATTTATATATATATATATAAAAAGAAGTATTTATATACTCTTCCCATATTTGGGAGCTACTCTCTTCCCTGATCCAGCTTTCTGGTCCTATTTCTAACTCTGACACCATCTTCCCAGACAATATTTTTAGCCCACCTGCATGTTAGCTGTCAGGCTCAAGCAAAAATTAGTAAAGTCATGAGTCCCTTGGAATACACCTAAAATAAACTTCCTAGCTTTTTCCAACATGGAGTCCCCAAATCTCATCTGCCCTTTTCTTACCTTTAGGTTCCTGATTATTAAACAATTTGTTCTTCTTTTTATCTTTTAAAATTTTTTATATTTATTTATTTATTTGTTTTCCCTTTTGTTGCCCTTGTTTTTTTATTGTTGTTATTGATGTCGTCATTGTTAGGAGAGAGAAATGGAGAGAGGAGGGGAAGACAGGGGAGAGAGAAAGACAGACACCTGCAGACCTGCTTCACCACCTGTGAAGAGACTCCCCTGCAGGTGGGGAGCCAGGGGCTGATTCTTACACTGGTCCTTAGTGCTTTGCACTTTGAGCCACTTGCGCTTAACCCGCTGTGCTACTGCCCGACTCCCCCTGCTTTATATCTTAATGCTTTTCAGCCACCAAGTTGCAAATGCTACCATGATGCCAACCTGACTTCCCTGGGCAGATGACCTCACTAACTGGAACCCCATCTCTCCAGAGCCCTCCCCAACTAGGGAAAAATAGAAACGAAGCTGGGAGTATGGATTAACCTGATAAGAAGCAATTACAGAAGCCAGACCTTCCACCTTCTGCACCCCATAATGATCATGAGTGCATACTCCCAGAGGGAAAAAATAGGAAATCTTCCAATGGAGGGGATGGGATACGGAAATGTACTCCTCTTATCCAGAGCACTTGTTGTTCAGAATTAAATCAACAAAAAAAGAAAAAAAAGTCTATTGTGCTACTAACTACCAATGGTGCTATCTCCCTGGCCCACCAGAGACTTTTTTTTTGCCTCCAGGATTATCACTAGAGCTTAGTGCCTGCACCATGAATCCACTGCTCCTGGAGGCCAATTTTTCCATTGTTGTTGGATAGGACAGAGAGAAATGGAGAGGGGAAGGAAAAACAGAGGGGGAGAGAAAGACAGACACCTGCAGACCTGCTTCACTGCCTGTGAAGTGACCCCCCTGCAGGTGGGGAGCTGGGGCTCGAACCGGAATCCTTAAGCCGGTCTTTACGCTTCACGCCATGTTGTGTTTAACCCACTGTGCTACCGCCCGATTTGCTTTTAATTGGTTTTATTATTTATTTTCCCTTTTGTTGCCCTTGTTGAATTTTTTATTATTTTTACTTATTTATTGGCTGGAGACAGCCAGAAATCAAGACGGAAGGGGAAGACAGAGAGGAAGAGAGACAGAGAGACACTTGCAGACCTACTTCACCACTCATGAAGCTTTCCCCCTGTAGGTGGGGACTGCAGGTTTGAACCTGTGTCCTTGTACATTGTAACCAAGTGTACCACCACCTTGCCCCCCCCCCCCGTTTTTTTTTTTAACCAGCACACTGCTCAGCTCTGGCTTATGATGGGGCAGAGGATTGAACCTGGGAGTCTCAGGCATGATTAAAAAATTTTAAATTAATTTATCTTTATTTATTTGTTGTGGAATAGAGACAGAGAGAAATTAAGAGGGATGGGGTAGATAGAAAGGCAGAGAAGTCAGACACCTGCAGCCCTGCTTCACCATTTGTGAAGCTTTCCCCTTGCAGGTGGGACCAGGGGTTTAAACCTGTGTCCTTGCACACTGTAATGTATATACTTAACCAGGTCTGTCGCCTTGTTTGTTTTTACAAGACATGTTTATTAAAATGAAAGTGCAGTGAGTTGGGCGGTAGCGCAGTGGGTTAAGCGCACATGGCGTGAAGCGCAAGGACCAGTGTAATGATCGCATTCAAGCCCCTGGCTCCCCACCTGCAGGGGAGTCGTTTCACAAGTGGTGAAGTAGGTCTGCAGGTGTCTATCTTTCTCTCCCCCTCTCTGTCTTCCCCTCCTCTTTTTATTTCTCTCTGTCCTATCCAACAATGACATCAACAACAACAACAATAACTACAACAATAAAAAAAAAAACAAGGGCAACAAAAGGGGATAAATAAATAAATATTTAAAAAGTCAGTATTGCCAATCAACACACAGACGGTGTATCATAGTTTATATTCTTTTTTTTTTTTTTCTATCTGGGTGCATATTTCTGGGTGAATATACCTTTCTTTTCTTTTTCTTTAGATTTTTGTTTTCTAGTGACCGAGAAGCAGAGAAAGAGAAAGTGACGATAGCACCAAAGCTTCTTCTTTTTTATTCTTTTTTTGTATTTATTTATTTATTCCCATTAATTGCCCTTGTTGTTTTATTGTTGTAGTTATTGAATAGGACAGAGAGAAATGGAGAGAGGAGGGGCGATGGAGAGGGGGAGAGAAAGATGGACACCTCAGACCTGCTTCACCACCTGTGAAGTGTCTCCCCTACAGGTAGGGGGGGCTCAAACCGGGATCCTTACTTTTGGGCAGTATGCCAGCTTCCCCTACTTAACCCTGCCGTCTATTTACATAACCACTAGAACCGCCTTGCCTGCAGGGCATTGGTTTAATTCCCCACTGGTTCATACTCCCTTTTTGCTCCGCCCCCTCTCCTAGACACACCCTGATTTCCACCACTCTCTTTTCGCTTCACCCTCTCTAAGTCACATGCTGTTTCCACCCTACTTTGCAAGTATATATACAGCTGCTCTTCAAACAAACTTGGAATTGCCTTCCAGCTCCAAGAGTCCCAGAGTCTCTCTCCTACGATGCTAGCCCTGCACGAGTTCCTGATCTCTCTCCCACGCAGCAGCCTAGAGCACTTGCTCCGGAAGAGGCACCCTCAGGCTATACTGCCTCGTGCACTTAATCCTCTGTGCTACCTCCCACTCCCAGCACCAAAGCTTCTTTCAATGCATTGGAGTCTGAGTTGCATATATGACCAAGCAGTGCACTAACCAAGTGAGCTATTTAAATAGTCCAGTGAATGTATCTTTCAATGGGAATAATTATTGCTTCAGGGATCTCCTGCTAATCAGTTGATCACAGTCTTTCTGTGAACCCAGGAAGACCCTAAGTTGATGCCCTCCAAGACTAAAAATGCAATACTTTTTATATTTTTAAATTATCTTTATTTATTTTATTGGATAGAGACTGCCAGAAATCGAGAGGGAGGGGGAAGATACAGAGAGAGAAAGAGAGAGATACCTACAGACCTGCTTCAGCACTCACAAAGCTTTCCCCCGCAGGTGGGGACTGGGAGCTAGAGCCTGGCTCCTGTAATGTGTGTGCTCAACCAGGTGCGCCACTGCCTGGCCTTAAAAAATGTGTTTTTTTGGCCCCGCCTGTGGGGGGTCGCTTCACAAGTGGTGAAGCAGGTCTGCAGGTGTCTATCTTTCTCTCCACCTCTCTGTCTTCCCCTCCTCTCTCCATTTCTCTCTGTCCTATCCAAAATGATGACATCAATAACAAAAACAACAATAACAATAACAAGCAACAAAGACAACAAAAGGGAAAAAATAGTACAGTTGACTTTCTTTAAAAAGAAAAAATTGCAGGCTTGGGAGACAGCATAATGACTATGCAAACAGCTTTGGTTCAAGCCCCAGCTCCCCACCTGCAAGGGAATCACTTCACAGGCAGTGAAGTAGGTCTGCAGGTGTCTATCTTTCTCTCCCCCTCTCTATCTTCCCCTCCTCTCTCCATTTCTCTCTGTCCTATCCAAAACGACATCAATAACAACAACAACAATAACAACAAAAAGCAACAAAGGCAACAAAAGGGAAAATAAATAGTACAGTTGACTTTCTTTAAAAAAAAAAATTGCAGGCTTGGGAGACAGCATAATGACTATGCAAACAGCTTTTCATTCCTGAGGCCCCAAAGTTCCCAGTTCAATCCTCAGCACCACCATAAACCAGAGCTGAGCAATGCTCTGGTCTTTCTCTCTCTGTATCTCTTACATTAAAATAAGAAAATAAGGGAGTCAGGCGTTGCTTCACAAGTGGTGAAGCAGGTCTGCAGGTGTCTATCTTTCTCTCCCCCTCTCTATCTTCCCCTCCTCTCTCCATTTCTCTCTGTCCTATCCAACAACAATGACATCAAAAACAACAATAATAACCACAACAATGTTAAACAAGGGCAACAAAAGGGAAAATAAATATAAAAAAATAAAAAATAAGTAAATAAAATATGTATTTTTTTAAAAAAAGTAGACTTGGGAGGTTGCTTCATCATGCACATGACCCAGGTTCAAGCCTGACCTTCAGCAGGTGTGGTATCTTTCCCCTTTGTCTCTTGTGGCAGTAATCTGTCTGTTTGAAAAAGTCACCTAGAGGGATAAAGCCCCAGAGGAAGAAAGTAATTCATGGAGGAGGGCTTGGCTAAGTTTTTGTCCATAAGAATGGTGCAACAGGGGGCCAGGCAGTGGCACACTTAGTCAAGCACACGCATTGCCATATGCAAAGATCTAGGTTCAAGCCACCATTCCCTGCCTGCAGGGGGTTGCTTCTTGAGCATCTCTTCCTTTACCCTTTCAATTTTTTTTTTTTTTTTTTTTGCCTCCATGGTTATTGCTGGGGCTCAGTGCATGCACTATGAATCCATTGCTCCTGGTGGCCATCTTTTTTCCATTGTTGTTGTTGCTATTACTATTGCTGTTGTTGGATAGGATAGAGAGAAACTTAGAGAGGAGGGGAAGACGGGGGGGTGAGGGGAGAAAGATAAGACACCTGCAGACCTGCTTCACTGCATGTGAAGTCACTCCCCCTGCAGGTGAGGAGCCGGGGCCTTGAACCAGGTCCTTGTGCTTTATGATATATGCTTAACCTGGTGTGCTAACACCTGCCCCCCCTTTCAGTTTTTTAAAAATCCTTTTATTTTATTTATTTATGAGAAAGATAAGAGGAGAGAGAAAGAACCAGACATCACTCTGGTACATGTGCTGCTGGGGACTGAACCTAGGACCTCATGCTTGAGAGTCCAATGCTTTATTCACTGTGCCACCTCCCAGACCACCCCACTTTCAATTTTTATCTGTCCTAATAAAAATAAAGGGTGGAGATAGAGAGTGTAATGGTTATGGAAAGAGACTCTCATGCCTGAGGTTCCAAAGTTCCAGGTTCTGAGCAGTGCTCTGGTAAAGAGAGAGGAAGGAAGGAAGGGAGGAAGGAGGAGTCAGTGGCTGGGTGGTGGTGCACCCAGTTAAGTGCATATAGTTCAAAGCACAAAAGGAGCTGGGTTTGAACCTCCCCCACCCCCCACCTGCAGGGGGCATGCATCACAAGCTGCAAGATGGTCTGTAGGTGTCTTTCTCTGTCTCTTTCTCTCCTTCTATCTCAAATTCACTCTGTCCTATCCAATAAAATGAAAAAAAAAAAATGCCACCAGGAGCAGTGTATTCGTAGTGAAGGCACCAAGCCCCAGCCAAGGTGTCAATAATAAATTAATAAGTATTAAAAAATAAAAACAAGAATGGTGCAACACTGTTGCACTGTTAGTATGACCTGAAGTGATTGACAGAGACGCTAGCATACTGATTCCCTGCATGTTGGGCTGGAACCTTCACCTGAACAATTCTACTCATAATCTTGGCTTTCTTCCTGGAACCAGACAGCTGTTTGTATAAAGAACAATCCTGATGGGGGCCAGGCAGTGGTGCACCTGGTTAAGTGCACACACTGCCGTGCACAAGGACCCAGGTTCAAGCCCCTGGTCCCATCTGCAGGGGGAAGGCTTCATGAGTGGTGAAGCAGGGCTGCAGATATTTTTCTCCCTCTCTATATCCCCCTCTCCTCTCAATTTCTGTCTATATCCAATAATAAATTAATAAAAAAGTATTTTTTAAAAAAAACTTCCAAAAAGAACAATCCTGAGATCTACAAGATTGGGCTGAAGGCAGGGAAGCTCCAGAATGCCATAGTAGTAAATAGTGGTAGTCGTCTGATTTCAAATATTCTGCTCTTGGGGAAGGGTTCAGGTCCTGGAGCATAGTGGCAGAGGAGGACTGCAGGTGTGTCTTTCTCTCCCCCTCCCTTATCAATCTCTCTCCTGTGCAATAAAACGGAGCAAATGGTCACCAGGAGCAGGGGATTGGTAGTGCTGGTACAGAGCTCCAGCGATAACCCTGGAGGCAAAAACAACAACAATAAAACAAACAAACAAACAAGGGGATATGGGGGAGGCTGCAGGTCATTCACTCCAGTATGGAGCGAAGGACTGGGTGCTGGGTGCTGTGGGCAGGGTGGGGTGGGTGGGGTGGCTGTTAGGGAAAACAGGCCGGATGGCTTCAGCCATAGCTGTGTGCTAGAATCTTCCTTTGATTCTCAGCTCCGTGCTGAGCTGAGCAGGTGAATGGAACGAAAGACAGTGAGTGAGTGACTCTCCTAGCCCCACCTGCTCGCTCTGTCCCCTACCCTCTCTCACACTGGCAGCTCTAATCAGTCAGCCTCAGTCAGCTCTCAGCCTCATCCCACCTGCTTGTGTGCAGATGGGAAAGCAGTGGGCAACTGGGTTCACTCGGCAACAGGCATCCAGCAGCGGAAAACAGTTTCTCCCTCGCGGAGGGATAAAGGGAACTCCAGCTGGTCGCGAAAGCCACGCTATAGCTACCTCAAACACTCCCACCCCCTCTCGCTCCAAGTCCTAGTGGCGGTCAGCCCAACCCCTACAGGATCAGACCACCGGCCTCCAGCCGCGCACTTTCTCCTGCTAGAAAGCCCCGCCCATCTCCCCACCCGAGGCCCCGCCTCCGCCCCCTCCCGGCCGGACTGGCCAGTGAAAGGTGGCGCCCGCCCGCCTTTCTGGAGTGGAAGCCCCAGCTGGACTACAAGTCCCAGCAGCCCTTGGGCACCGCCCCTTAGGGAGCGGGATCGTACAGAGCAGCGAATGGGGAAAAGGTCTGAGGCTCAGGCTAGGGAACGCGTGTGACCAATCACGGGCTGCTCGCTCTGTGAGCCGATGGGGGGCTGGGAGGAGCCCGCCTGGGCCCTGACAAAAGCCGGATCCCGGGTGCCCGCGAGAGGCTGGGGCGTTCCGGGTAGTGGGTGGCGGTGAATCAGGCCCTGTGGAGGGAGTGCGCGCTCGGACCTTCGCAGAGGTGAGTGGCGGAAGACCTCCTCTGGAGCGATTCCTCCTGGTCCCAGGAGCTGCTAGCCTCTCTCCTTCAACCCGGAACCGCCTTCTCTGACGCCGCCTAGGTACTCACGCGCCCCCCTCCAGCTGCTTGGAAGTTTTTGTGAGGTCTTTCAGGTTTAACCTTCGTCCAGGAACCCGGCTGGTGACCGCGTGTGGGGCCCCCACCCCCTCACTCTCCTGCATTCCGGTTCCTGGGAGTTTGCACCGCGCTCGCCGACGTCCTTGCTTCTCTTCCCTTAGCCGAATTTATTTGCCCCATCCTGGTGCTCCCCCACCCCCGGTCCGGTCCCCCGGCCTCCGCGGGCTTTATCGGGTCACTTCTTGCCCCCATCCGATTTGCCCCACCGGATGCGGTGGAGGGAAGTCAGGGCGCGGTGGCCACCCGCCCCGCCGACCCCTCGCAAGTCGCGCGCAGGCCCTTTCGCTGAGTTCTTTGGAGACTCGGCTGAGCCCCGCGCCCGAGTGGAGCGAGCGGGCCACGCGCGGCCGGGCTGACCCAGCCGACCCAGGCCAGCGCCGCCGCCAGCACCTGGTCACCGAGCTGCGGCGAGCGCTTGAAGGAACCTCGTTGCTCGGGCGGTGCCGTGGGCGCAGCCTCTAGGCGACAGATGGCCGGCGTGCGCGTCTCCCCAGCCCTGGCTCTGGCGCTGAGCCTTGCCCAGAAGAGGTGTTCAGGGGCTCCGAGGATGCCCTCCTGTCCGGCCTGGCAGAAGGCTAATCCCAGTGTCTGCTCCTCTTTCCGACCACGACAGCTAGGCGGTTGTCCCTGCCATTAGGTTCCCGCCCACCCGGCCCCTTGCAGTTTGTCTGGAAGAAGAATTTGGAGAAGGAGGTGGGGAACAATGGATAGTTGAGTTTGAGTTGCCACCCCACTCCTCTCCACCCTTGTCTAGCATTGCTCGGTTTCAGCCCATTCAACTCCTTGGATTTTTGAAATGTTGAATGAGGGACAGCTGGTAGAGGAACCCCTATCCTCGCCAGACACCCAGATGGATAGTTTTCTCCTCTTAGTTGCTGCTTCTTCCTATTCTTCTTTCCCGCCTGCCTCTTAAAAAAAGAAAAAAGATGATTAATTATTGAGAGAAAACCAGAGCATTATTTTGGCACATGCGATGCTGGGGATCAAAGCTCAGGACCTCTTGCTCTGCTTCTTGGGCTGCCTCCACTTAGCTTCTTAACTTCTTGGGGAGTGGGCAGTGATGAGAAGAGGTCTCAGTCATTGGGCAGCTGGTGCTCCCACTCATTCTGACATTGTATTTGCTACAGTAGGAGGCCCTCACACAGTTTTGCCTCTCTTTTACTCCAGGGGATTGCCTGTTTCTCAAAAAGCCTACAGATATTAACATTAAAATGAGCGCTCTTTGTCCTGGAGAGAGAGAGAGACAGAGAGACAGAGACACCCTAAGTAGCATCCCTGGTGATTCCTCTCCACTGGCTCTGTCCCAGCAGCACATTCCTAGGGAAGAGGCTCCTTTCATTCAGCCTTCCATGTGGGCTGCTTATACCTCAGTGGCTGCTGTGGATGGACTTGATGCTGGGTCAGCTAAACCCATTTACAGAAAAGATCCATTTAGATCAAAAGGTTCCTCCCTTGGCATGATTTCCCTGTAATGGTTTACTTTTTTTTTTTTTTTAGGGGTTTTCATACTTATCTGTTACTAGGTAACAGTTCCTGGGGCCCCATAGTGGACCTCTGGGGTCTTGTTCTGTCCTGGCGTCTTCTCCCAAATTATATTCAACTCCTGTGGGAGAGCCTGAGATTTTAATGGGGGCCTTCCCAAGCCCAGATAGTTGTGCATTTAAAGTCCTACTGTTACTACACTAGAGTGAAATTTTTTAAAAACCTTTTAACCAGAGAACTGCTTAGCTCTGGTTTATGGTTGTGCTGGGTATTGAACCTGAGATCTCAGAGTCTCTGGCATGAAATAGTCTTTTGCATAACCATATGGTACCTCCCCTGCCCTAGAGTAAATGCTCTTAACTGGTGGTCTGTGAACCATTAGATTATAGCTGCAGGCAAGTACCTTGAAATGCTGTGCATAACTAGGCATGTACATGTTTTTTTCCTGAGTTTTTCTTCAGATGCAGAAGAGTGTGAGCCCTCAGATAGGTTATGAGCTACTACCCTGGAGACTTCATTCTCTGTCTTGGTCGTGAGAGCCTGCCCATCTAAGCCAAAGTACTTTGGTGTTTTCATTGTTCTGGTGAGCTGGCAAGTCTTTTTCTGCCCTATATCCTTCCCCTGTTGTCTTTTCTCCCTTCTGGGGACCCTAGGGTTTTTGTATATGCAGTTTGATCTGGGAATCAAAAACACTATTACAGACAGTTTCAGTTCTCACCCATGACCTTTGTAAAGTGGAGTTTATATATATATATATATATATGTGTGTGTGTATATATATGTGTGTGTGTGTGTGTGTATACACACACACACACACACACACACACACATATATATTTAATTTGATAGGACAGAGAGAAATTGAGAGGGAAAGGGGATGGAGAGAGAGCACTGCAGTATTGTTTTGCTACTTGTGAAGCTTTCTTTCCCCCTGCATGTGGGGACCAAGGGTTTGAGCCTGGGTTCTTGTGCATGGTAACACAGTCACTTAACCAGGTGTGCCACCATTCAGCCTCTCTTTTTTTTCTTCCCTCCTATTTTGGGAGGTGCCAGCTTTGTGTAGATTGTTATTCTGGGAGTGTCTGGAGAAGCTGAAGGTTTCCTTCTTCCTGAATTTGTGATTTGTTGGTGCCTGAGGTATCAGAGGTGACCAGAAGCTGCCTCCTTTTTTCTTAGCAGGATCTGTCCTGGGCTGCACTCTATTTGGGATGGGGGGGGGGGAGCCATACCCATCTGATTTCAAGACCAGTTTTCCAGGTCTGAGTCAAGGAGGTTGGGAAATGAGCTGGAGTGGGTGGGTGGGGTGGTGGAGGGCTATGGGGCAGTGGGACTGGCTGAGATGTCTCCTTTAGAAACTCAGTGTTGAGGCGGAGCCGGAAGTCACCTCAGGGAGAGCCAGAAATGGAAACATCTCCTTTGAGCCCCTTCCCATCTTTCCTACTTTGGGTCAGACACAAGCCTAAATGCACTCATTGTGCTGAACTGGAGACTAACTGGGCAGGGGAGGCAGGTAGCCAAGCCAGGATTGGAACCTCAGGCCCCAGGGGCTGGGTGGTGGTGCAAGGGGTTAAGGGGACATAGTAAGGAGTGCCAGGACCAGTGCAAGGATCTCCCTACCTGCAGGGGTGGGGTGGTAGGGTGTTGTTGCTTTGACCTTTCTACCCCCATCCACAGAAACCAACTTTCTTGCACACACAAACCATCCAACTGCTAAACCATCCAACTGTCTTCCTTATTTGTACTTGACTTTTTCTTCTCTAGCAAATTCAGTAGCTCCGGTTCTGAAGACAGGAGATACAGGAGTGGCTTTTCCCCATGTGACCAAGCTCTTGGGGCAGGAATAACTTGGCTTCTTTCTGCTCCCCCATTCCTCTATTTAGTTGCTTCCATCCCCATGGGAGAATGGATTTGTAAGGACAAATTGGTGCGGGGAGGGAAAGTGGGGCCCAGACAGTAGCGCAGAGGGTTAAGCACACATGGTTAAACACACATGGCTCAAAGCGCAAGGACTGGTGTAAGGATTCTGGTTCGAGCCCTGAGTTCCCTACCTGCAGGGGGGGTTCCTTCACAAGTGGTGAAGCAGGTCTGTAAGTACCTCTCTCTCTCCCTCCTCCTCTCTGTCTTCCCCATCTCTCTCGATTTCTCTCTGTCCTATTAGCAACAGCAACAATAACAACCAGGGCAACAACAACAAAAAAAGGGAAAAATGGCCTCCAGGAGCAGTCGATTTGCAGTGCAGGCACTGAGCCCCAGCGATGACCCTGGAGGCAAAAACAAATATTGCAATCACAAACCCTCTTGAGGTAAATGGGGGGCGGGGGCAACAGTTTTGTTTATGTTTGGTTTTTTTTGAAGACATATACTTAAATATTTATTGACATGAAAGAGAGAGGACAGAGAGAATTAGAACATCAGCCAGGCATACACAATGCTGGGGACTGAACTTAGGACCCTCTTTAGTATCCATTGCTCTAGCCACTGTGCTACCTCCTGGGCTGAGAAAATTGTCATTATTACTTACACACACATGCATGCACACGCGCGCTCTCTTCTGAGATGTGAAGGTTTCTGGAGAATAAAGGGTTTGACTTCTGGTCTTGGTCCCCTGGGCTCATTAGATTTCTTGGATACGTTCTCTTATTTTTTTTCCCCCTGAACTTTTATTCCTCATGTATAATAACAGGGTTACAAATCTTCATATACCTCATAGGGTTCACAGAAGATGAGCTTTTTTTTTACACATGAGATTAAGGATGTATACTTCCCTAAAATTTTGTTTGTTTGTTTTTGCTTATATTTATTTATTTATTTATTTATTTATTCAGAGCACTGCTCTGGGATTTTGGAGCCTCAGGCATGGGTCTCTGCATGCTTCTCTTTTGTCCTTCAGACTTTTTTTTTGCAGCATTGATTATTAGTATGATAGAGGAGAGAGCCAGAGTATGATACATGTGATGTTGGGCATTGAACTCAGACCCCCCTACTTTTTATGTCCCAAACTTGCCATGGCAGTAGCGCCTGTGCTGCAGAGAACATTTGTTTCTGCTTCTTTCCCCTAGCTCTGGCTTGACTTAGAGTGACCAGTACTCAGTGGTCCCCAGGGAGGCCTCTGGTTTGCACTAAATTAGCAGCTGGATGACTCGTTGGGATTCAGTGAAGGTCACTTTCCCCACCCTGAGTTGTGGGAGTGTAGAGTCCTGGGGGAAATGAGCTTCAAGCTGACTCTTCCTCGTTGCTAGGGGTGGGGGGATTGGAAGTGGCTTGATCCTGCCAAAGGCTAGCCTTATCCTGGGCCCTTAGCCAGCTTAGTGGTGTGTGCACTCACAACATGGCTGTTTCTGGGTGTGGGGAAAGACAGAGCCCTTAGAGAGAGGAACGCCAGCATTGCCCAGTTCTGGCTGGGCTCCCATAAGCCAGAGTCAGAGTCTCGTGTCTTTAGTGCTCTGTGCACCCACCTCTGGTTTGGATCACATGCAGGTATCCCTGGTCTTCCCATCCTTCTGTCTTATGCGCCAGGGTGAATGTGGTTCTGGGTGAACTCCTTTGCCTAGAGGGAGTGGAATCTGATTTGAGGCCAAAAGTCCCTAGGGATATGCCACCCTTGTTTTTCCTCACCATCTGCTCTCCCGTATTTCTTGGTTAGCTTCTCCAATTGCTTTGTGGGAGCTCCCTTTCTTCCATTCCTTCTGCTGGTGCAGACTTTTCTATCCTGACTGAAATGGGACCTGAGATCTGTTATATTGTCTGGGGTAGGAGGGCAGCTGGGCATGGCTACGCCCTGTAGAAGGAGATGGCACCTTCATTTCCCTGGCCCTTCTGACAGCTTCTTTTTCTCCAAGATAGAGCAGGTCCCTCTGCAGTCATGTCAGCCAAGGCGATTTCAGAGCAGACGGGCAAAGAACTCCTTTACAAGTACATCTGCACCACCTCGGCCATCCAGAACCGATTCAAGTATGCCCGCGTCACCCCCAACACAGACTGGGCTCGACTGCTGCAAGATCACCCTTGGCTGCTCAGCCAGGTAAGCCCCGGCCCCACGTTGGTGCTCCTTTGAGGGTTCTGGGAAGAGGAAGGCATCTGCTTGCTGGAGATATGCCTGTGGGGTCTTGGGATGGCAAATTGTCTGCATCAGTGGGGAGCGAATAATGGGGGACAGCCCGGTGTTCTGTTTTCACTTCTGGACTCTTCATATGGAAGCGCCTTGGCATGATATACAGACCTTGGGCTTGGACTGGAAAAGGGGAGTCCAGATTGTAGTTCCATTTATTAGCCATGTGGTTTGAGACTGGTATTGATTCCTTTCTCTCCCTCCTTTTCTTTCTTTCTTTCCTTCCTTCCCTCCCTCCTTCCTTCCTTCCTTCCTTCCTTCCTTCCTTCCTTCCTTCCTTCCTTTCACCAGAGCAGCTTAAGGTGGTGCTGGGAATTGAACCTGGGATATAGGAGCCTCAGGTGTGAAAGTCTCTTTGCATAAACATTATGTTATCTACCCCTGTCCTTTTTTTTTTCTCTCCCTCTTTTCTTTTTTAATAGAGACAGAGAAGAAGGGAGCGAGGGAGAGAGAGATGGAAAGAGAAATCGCAGCACCAAGGCTTTCTTCAATGTGCTTGAGGGCCAGGCTCTAACCTGAATCACACATGGCAAGGCAAAGTAGCTCACTATCCAAATAAGCTATTGGCCAGCCCTGAAGCTGGTCATTTTACCTGAATTTTAGCTTCCCTGTGACCTGTAAGGATTAGCAGAAACTGCTGTGTTGCCTGGCACTTGACTTCTTCTAGCGTTTGCCCTTCTTCCGTAGCCAGTCAACAGCATCAGGTTGAGCCTGATGTAAAGTTTCGAGACCTCCTTTGAATCTGGAGAGGTGGCAGTCGTTGACTATGTGGGTCATAGTCTGTCTGTAGCCGCAGGGGCACTTGACTGATGCTCAGTAAAAAGTAGATATTTACCCCCACACACACACATACACACCCCTCCCAGTGGATGTGTTAGGGCCATGGGGAAATGTAGCATTGTACTTTGTGTAGAATGACTGGTGACTCTGGGGAGGGGTGTGTGATCTGGAGTTTGAGAGCTCCCTCTCCTTAGATGCTGGCAGGTCATTGGTGGGGAGGCACTGGGGAGTGTAGGTGATCTTTGGCATGACCTTCAGTTAAGTGGGATGGATTGACATTAGGGGCAGAGTGGATTGGGAACCCCAGACTTGGGGTGCCTTTGAGTCCTTATGTTGTCACTTCTTGCACTTCCATTTTACTGTTCCAATTACAAATAATTCTTATTGCAGAGCTTGGTGGTCAAGCCAGACCAGCTGATCAAACGGCGTGGAAAGCTGGGCCTGGTTGGGGTTAACCTCACTCTAGATGGTGTCAAGTCCTGGCTGAAGCTGCGACTGGGACAGGAGGCCACTGTAAGTCTAGATATAGGATTGGGGTGGTGCTTATTCTCAATTCCCACAGTTAGGGAAATGGCAAAATGTGTAGCACAGATAACCAACCCCAAGTACAATTCCAGAACCATGTGTAAATGGTTCCTTTTTCTTTCTTTTTTAACCAGAGCACTGCTCAGCTCTGGCTTGTGGTGGTGTGGGGGATTGTTCCTGGGGCTTTGGAGCCTTAGACATGAGAGTCTCTTTGTGTAACCATTATGCTACCTACCCCCCAACCCCCAAATGGTTTCTTTAGTGACAATTTGGTGCTGGGACTCTGAAGCCCATTCTAGAAACTTATCTCTTTTCAATTTCTACAAAGGTTTTGGTAGTGTGTCATGACATGCATAGGTAAGAAGTAGATGGAAAAAGTTCAAGGAGGGGGTGGGTGGTAGTGTACCTGGTTAAGCACACATCAACATGCCCAAGAACCTGGTTTCAAGCGAACCCCCTCCCCACCTACAGGGGGGACACTTTCTCCCTCTCTGTTCCCCCTCCCATCTCAATTTTTCTCTGTCCTGTCAAATGAAGTAGGAAGGGCGGGGGGAAGGCTACCAGGAGCAGTAGATTCATAGTGCCAGCACTGAGCCCCAGCAGTAAATAATCCTGGTGGCAAAAAAAAAAAAAAAAGTTAAAGGAGATATAAAATCATTTCATCAGAGGTATTACTAGGCCAAGAACCTAGAATGAGATATTTAACATCAGAGAATAAATTCAATTCTTGGCTTGGCAATGAAGTTCAACTCTGCAGCTGAAAACTAAAGTGAAATGTGTTTTAGGAAGGTTTATGAATGTTCAGAAATAAAACTGCATCTCTTCTTGCTCTCAAAGGGATCTGGAGACATGAGGGAGGGAGTGGATTAAGGCTTAGGCTTGGGGAGAAGTATGGGCTATACATATAGCTAGCTTTGTTGCTTCTGGATTACTGTGGACCAGAGTGGGTGAGCTGCTCTTTTCCTTGGCTGACCTGAAAGTAGGATAAAGGAGGATAGAAATGTCTTTCTTACTGGGTGCTTTCAAACAGCCTTGTGAGTACAGAGGGTTCCTTGAGGTTGCACATGAACCCAGGGGCAAGGGGATCTTGATTTTTTGGGGGGTTTGTAAGCCTGTGAGCAGGGTGGAAGGCTTAGCAGTGTCCCCAGGGAGGTCCTCGTGCGCCCTTCTCTGCTGGCTGTTGGGGACGTCTGGAGCAGCAGGAGCAGCTCATTACCTCTGATGGATCACTGTCTGGTTCCTGACTCAGCAATGACGCACAGGAGGGCAGAAGGGCGGGGGCTCATGAGGGCTGTCTCATCTGGGCTGTCACCAGAGACCCACTCAATCTGATTAGCTCTGCTGGCCTGTTGTCCACAGCCAGCAAAGTCCATGGAAAAGTTTTCCCTGTCAAGCTGTCTCATCCTCTTCTGACCTATTATTCCCTGCTCAAACTCATATAATTGGGCTGGGCTTCCCTGCCTGTGTCCTGGTGTGGCCTCCATTTGTCTCTGCTTTTTAAACGGTATGACAACAGGCAGTGGGATAACTCCCCATTTTGTTGCTTTGGGGGTGGGTCAGTGTAACAGATCATCCTCCTCTGGACGATGTATAAGCTCAGTACATGCCAAAGTGTGGCTGGTCCAGGGTAAGCAGGTGAAAGGGGCCTCGGGAAGGCTTTGTTTTATCTTAATGATTTTATTTATTTATTTATTTATTTATTTTTCCCTCCAGGGTTATTGCTGGGCTCGGTGCCTGTACCATGAATCCACCGCTCCTGGAGGCCATTTTCCCCTCCTTTTGTTGCCCTTGTTGTTGTAGCCTTGTTGTGGTTATTATTATTGCCATTGTTGATGTTGTTCGTTGTTGGATAGGACAGAGAGAAATGGAGAGAGGAGGGGAAGACAGAGAGGGGGACAGAAAGATAGACACCTGCAGACCTGCTTCACCTGCTTGTGAAGCAACTCCCCTGCAGGTGGGGAGCCGGGGGCTCGAACTGGGATCCCTGCACTTTGCGCCACATGCGGTAATCCACTGCGCAACCGCCCGACCCCCTATCTTAATGATTTTAAACCAGAGCACTGCTCAGCTCTGGCTTATGGTGGTTCAGAGATTTAACCTGTGACTTCAGAGCATCAGGTATGAACACTTTTTTTTTCTTCCTTTTTTGATATAACCCTTATGCTGTTCCCCCAGTTCCTTCATTTACTTACTTAAGTCTGTTTCGTGATCCACTATGCTGTCTCCCTGGCATAAAACTTTTTTACTTTAGGGCTCTGTGACCATTTGACTTTTGTTTCAGGTGAAGGAGGTAATAATTCTTCCTTCAACCTTGGGGAACAATATGTGCTGTCTAGATCAACTTTACTTCCTTCAATCTGTCTGTAGGTTGGCAAGGCCAGAGGCTTCCTCAAGAACTTTCTGATTGAACCCTTTGTTCCACACAGTCAGGTATGTGTGAGGTGACTTCAGATACTTGGTGTTTGTCAACCCTAAAATAATGAAAGGAGAAAAACTTGAAGCTGATAGAGAAAAACCAGAGGGATTAGCTGTGCTTAAGGGGATCATGGAGCAGGGAACCCAGAGATCAGGTCATCAAGCAGGGAGGAAACAGCACTGGCAACAGGGCTTCTGGAATCAGAAGGATTTGAAAGCTAACCCTCTTCCCACATATCAAGTCACACTGGACCATCAGCTATGAATGCAGTGGCCTCTTCTGTCCCCAAGGGGACAATAGTGCTCAAGTGCTTTCTTCTCTTTAGTTTTTTTTTTTTTAAACAGAGCATTGCTCATCTTTGGCTTATGGTGGTATTGGTGATTGAACCTAGGAACAAGGTGCTTCAGGCATGAAAATCTTTTTGTTGTCTCCTTGGCCCATGGTCCCTCCTCCACCCCCCATTTTCTTTTTTAGTGAACCAAGAGTTGTGCATGATACTGAGTGACCTAGGCACAGCTTTTTGTTGTTGTTGTTGTTCTGCATTTTGAGAGAAAGGTCATACCAGCAAAGCACTGCTCCATCATTTATGGTAATATCCAGTGCTCACATGTGGTGCTGGACCTTGAACCAAGGGCCTAAAACATAGTAAGCATACACTATTTGTTGAGTCAACTCCCAGGCCCCAAGTGAATATTTTCTACCTTTTTTTTGTTGCCCTAGCATACTCTTAGCTCTGTTTTATGGTGGTGCAGGAGATTGAACCTGGTCCTGGGAACTTCAGGCATGAAATTCTGTTTTACTACCAATGGCACTTTCTCCCTGACCTCTACCAGGTTTCAGAAATGAAGCACAGGTTGGACCCCTCTGCTGGTGGGGGGCAGCCTTGTGCTCCCCAGTTCAGTGCCTCTCACCACATGCTACCCCCCTTCCTTTGCCAGGCGGAGGAGTTCTATGTCTGCATCTATGCTACCCGAGAAGGGGACTACGTCCTTTTCCACCATGAGGGGGGTATGGATGTGGGTGACGTAGATGCCAAAGCCCAGAAGCTGCTTGTTGGTGTGGATGAGAAGCTGAATCTTGAGGATATCAAGAAACACCTGTTGGTCCATGCCCCTGCAGACAAGAAAGAGTTGAGTGATGGGGTGTTCAGGGAGGTGGTAGTGGGGAACATATTCTGGACACAGCATAAAGAGGGCAGAGTGGTCTTCCTTATCTGGGCACCCAGATCTGCTCCCAGTAGCTGCCTGGGAGGTGGAGAGCAGGCAGTAGGCATTGCCTCTCCCTGTCCTGTAGAGAGGGAGCTGGCTCAGACTTATGGATACAGCCTGCGTACCTCACCTCCCTGCCCCTGTCTGCCGGCTGCCAGCTCCTGCTCTTGAGTATGACAGCTCCGTTCCATCTCAGTAGCTGAAGAGTGATGTCCAGGGATCAGAGTTTGCAAAGAAAGGGAGGGATTGGCAGGGCTAGTGCCGGGAAGTGGAATGTCAGCAATGGTGAGGGATGGCTGCCGGGGTGTGCTGCCACTCTCACCTCCTAATGGAGTCCCTCTCTCCTCCCCTCTAGGATCCTGGCCAGCTTCATCTCTGGTCTCTTCAATTTCTATGAGGATCTGTACTTCACCTACCTCGAGATCAACCCCCTTGGTAACTTGCTTTGGTGGGACAAGGGGTGGGCATGGAGCAAGGGCTGTAGGTATGACGGGGTCCCGACCCTGGTTTGATGTTTGGAGGGCCGGACCCCTGTTTATAGAGTCATTTTCATAGGGATGCACATGTATCCAGAGGGATCTCTACATTCTCACAGGCAGATTCCTGTTGCTGGATTCTGCAGAAGACAATGATTATTCTCCCTCACCTCTTTTTAGTTTTTGTTTTAAACGACTCCAGCTTTCCTTGGTTTCCGATCGTCCTACGATGGGGAAATTGCTTTTGATCTGCGAGTCCTGTGGCTGTTCAGTCAGTGGGTCAGCACTTGACTTCAGGTCCTTCTTTCCTCTCAGTGCCCCAGCTCCTCTCCTTCTGCCTCCTTCCTGGAGCTGGTCAATCATTGACCCCCAAAGCTGGGAAGGTAGATCTCCATCTAAACTCTCAGTTTATCAAAGAGAAGGCAGGTGGCATGGACTGGCTCTGGCCAGGGCTTCTCAGGGCAAAGTCCTGATTCTAGATTCCAGCTGGGCTTGCAGCTCCTCTAATGGACCAGATGGCTGTGTGCTAACTTAATTAGCTAAATGGCCATGGGGGAAGGGGAAGATGGATGTTCAGTGAGGCGCAGAAAATGAACCCTCCTGGCTAGGGGCCCAGTGCACCTCCTGGCTTCTTCCCCTGACAGAGACTTCCCTGGGCGGGACCCTAGGAAACCTAGTTGTGCACACCAGCAGGGTCTTCTGACAGCATCCTGCCTTTTAAACACTTTTTTTTTTCTCTCTAATGACTGAGCTATAGATGGGTGAATGGTTAAAAGCTTAAGGCAACTTGTAAAAGTGTTTACAAATTATCCTATCAACTAAAACACTTCTCATATTACCTGTAGGTCAGAGAGTGGAGAGCTGATCTCACAGGATTCATTTTTCCTTCAGTTGGGTGGGTGGTCTCCATAAGGGCCATTCTGGTTTTTGCTGTACTATTATTATTGTTATTATTATTATAAAGATTTTTTTTTTTTTAATTTATGAGAAAAATAGGAGGAGAGAGAAAGAACCAGACATCACTCTGGAACATGTGCTGCTGGAGATCGAACTCAGGACCTGATGCTTGAAAGTCCAAAGCTTTATCACTGTGTCACCTCCGGACCACTATTTTTATGATTTTTTAAATTAAATTTTTCCCCATTGCTGTTGTTTTACAAAAGTCTGCTCAGCTCCAACTTAGAGTGGTGTTGGAGACTGAACCTGGGACTTTGGTACCTCAGACATGAACATCTTTTTTTTTTAAATCTTTATATGATAGAGACAGAAATCAAGAGGGAGGGGTCAGGTGGTAACGCAGCGGGTTGTGCACACATGGCACAAAGGACAAAGACCCGGCGTAAGGACACCTGTTCGAGTCCCCGGCTCCCTGCCTATAGGGGGTTTGCTTCACAGGTGGTGAAACAGGTCTGCAGGTGTCTGTCTTTCTCTCCCTCCTCTGTCTTCCCCATCTCTTTTCATTTCTCTCTGTCCTATCCAACAATGACATCAGTAACAACAATAATAACCACAACAATGATAAAACAACAAGAGCGGGAGTCGGGCTGTCTGTAGCGCAGCGGGTTAAGCGCAGGTGGCGCAAAGCACAAGGACCGGCATAAGGATCCCGGTTCGAACCCCAGCTCCCCACCTGCAGGGGAGTCGCTTCACAGGCGGTGAAGCAGGTCTGCAGGTGTCTATCTTTCTCTCCCCGTCTTCCCCTCCTCTCTCCGTTTCTCTCTGTCCTATCCAACAACGACGACAACAATAATAATAACTACAACAATAAAACAACAAGGACAACAAAAGGGAATAAATAAATAAAATAAAATATTAAAAAAAAAACAAGAGCAACAAAAAGGAAAAAAAAATAGCCTCCAGGAGCAGTGGATTCATGGAGGCAAAATAGATAAATACAAAATAAAAAAGAAATTAAGAGGGAGGATATATATATATATATATATATATATATATATATAGAGAGAGAGAGAGAGAGAGAGAGAGAGAGACAGAAGATACCTGCAGCCCTGTTTCACCACTTGTAAAGCTTTCCCCTTGCAGGTGGGGAGACCAGGGGCATAAATCCACGTCTTGCACATTGTAACGTGTGCTCAACCAGGTTCAGCACCACCTGGCCCCATGAACATTTCTTGCATTACCATTATAGTATCTCCCTAAGCCCCATTCTGGTTCCTTGTCAAGATAGGGTATGGTTAGGTCTGGGTGGGCTCTCAATGCAGTGGTTTGTGGGGGGAATCTGTGAGAAGGGTTTGGCACCTGGTGGTTGTTCTCTGCCTGGGGCTAGTGCTGATCCCTCTGCTTTCTTTTTAGTGGTGACCAAAGATGGCGTTTATGTCCTTGACTTGGCCGCCAAGGTGGATGCTACAGCTGACTACATCTGCAAAGTGAAATGGGGTGACATAGAGTTCCCTCCCCCCTTTGGGCGGGAGGCTTATCCAGAGGTAAGACTGGTTTGGGGGAGAGATGGAAAGTGATGGGGGCTAGTGAGGAGAATGATTGACTAATTGTTGGCCTCCCTCATGGATTGTATATTTGGCAGGGAGAGGAAGGCCAAGAACCATTTAATTTTCTTAAAACCCCAAGGGGAGTGAGGGTAGGAGTCAGCCAAACCTCTGAATCCCAGCCAGAAATCCTTTTAGACTTCTCTCTCAATCAACCACCCTAAGCTCTTAACTTGATTTGTTGTTTCTTGATAATTCTAAGTGACTCCCTCTAATTCTGTCAGGAAAGTAGCTCTCTCAGCCACTTGCTGAGAATTTTAATTGCATCTTCCCACCCTGTTCTGAGAGCGGTCCTCACAGCAGGAGGCTTGGTGTTCTGAGCTGAGTAGCTAGAGGTTGGAGGGGTGTGTGTGTAGTTCCTCTTGGTTGAAGCAGGATGGCATAGGAGAGTGACATAGTGAGGCCTGGGACTTGGGCAGAAGACAGGATTTTAAGGTGGAGAGAAAAGGGTTAGGAACTTTGTCCCTAGACAGTGACTGTTGCCATGAGTAGTTGCAGTGCTTGAAGACACCATTACGCTTTCTCCCAGACACAGGGACCCTGTATAATCCTTTTCCCCTCTCCTACTAAGGAAACTGAAGACATGACCTCTTTCTGTGTCTCTGGGTTAGAGGAGAGGGGGCCTGGGGTCTGGGGCCTGGTAAAGAGCATGCTCCCCAGGGCCCACCTGTTGCTTTTTGTCTCTAGGAGGCCTACATTGCAGACCTGGATGCCAAAAGTGGGGCGAGCCTGAAGCTGACTTTACTAAATCCTAAGGGAAGAATCTGGACTATGGTGGCCGGAGGCGGTGCCTCTGTCGTCTACAGGTGACTGAGGGGACTGCTGAAGGGATCGTAGCCTTGGTCTGCACACCTGGCCTGGATCAGATTGCTTCACCTGGTCAGGGTGGGGGGTGGTCTCCATGCAGTTTCTCATCTCAGAGCAGAGACTGTGTACAGTGTCTGTTGTACCTTATTTGCTTCAGTGAAACCTTAATTTTTTTTTTCAGCTTAATAAGAGAAAGAGGGAGTCGGGCGGTAGTGCAGTGGGTTAAGTGCATGTGGCGCAAAGTGCAAGGAAGGGCTTAAGGACCCCGGTTCTAGCCTCCGGTTCCCCACCTGCAGGGGGTTTGCTTCACAGGCGGTGAAGCAGGTCTGCCAGTGTCTTTCTCCCCCTCTCTGTCTTCTCCTCCACTCTCCATTTCTCTCTGTCCTATCTAATAATGATGACATCAGTAACAACAATAACGACAAGGGCAACAAAAGGGAAAATAAATAAATATTTAAAAAATTAAGAAAAATAAGAGAAAGATACCAGAGTGCCACTCCATGCTGTGATTGTGCATATATATATATATATATTTTTTTTTTTCCCCTTTTTGCCTCCAGGGTTATAGCTGGGGCTCAGTGCCAGCACTACTAATCCACTGCTCCTGGAGGCATTTTTCCCATTTTGTTGCCCTTATTGTTATTGTTGCCATTGCTCCTGTTGTTGGATAGGACAGAGAAATCGAGAGAGGAGAGGAGACAGGGAGAAAAAGACACCTGCAGACCTGCTTCACTGCTTGTGAAGTGACCTGCTCTACATGTGGGGAGCCGGGGGCTCGAACTGGGGTCCTTATGCAGGTCCTTACGCTTTGTGTCATGTGCGCTTAACCCGCTGAAGTATACTGCCCAACCCGTTTGTATATTTTTTAACGTGGGGCTTCACACAGACAAGGAATATGCTTTACATGCTAAGCTACCTCTCTGACCTCTCTGCTAAACCCAAACTAATTGACTGCTATTAGTTTGAGTATTTTTTTGGCCACCAGAGTTATTGCTGGGGCTTGGTGCTGGCAGTATGAATCCTCTGTTTCCAGCAGCCTTTTTTTTTTTTTTTTTTTTTTTACTTATTTTCCCTTTTATTGCCCTTGTTGTTTTTTATTGTTGTAGTTATTGTTGTTATTGATGTTGTTGTTGTTGGATAGGACAGAAGTGGAGAGAGATGGGGAAGACACCTGCAGACCTGCTTCACCACCTGTGAATTGACTTCCCTGCAGGTGGGGAGCCTGGGGGTCGAACCGGGATCCTTATGCCGGTTCTAGCACTTTGTGCCATGTGTGCTTAACCCGCTGCGCTACTGCCTGACTCCCTCTTTTTTTTTTTTTTTTTTGCCTTTCTATTTTGTTGTAATAGGACAGAGAAATTGAGAGGGGATGGGAGATAGGGAGAGAGAAAAATAAGGCACCTACAGACTGCATCATCACTTGTGAAGTATTCCCCCTGCAGGTGGGGAGTGGGGGCTCGAACCTTATATTCTTGCATATGGTAATGTGCGTGCTTAACTGAGTGCACTATTGCCCGGCCCTTTTTAACATTTTTTTGTTTTTAATTTAAAGAGAGATAAAAAATGGAGAGGAGGGGAGAGACCAGAGCACTACTTAGCCTTGGCATATCTCAATGTCAGTGATTGAATCTGGGCCTTTTGGGGCCTCAGACATGCAAGTCCTGTGCTCTAGTGTTGAGCTAGTTCCCTGGCCCGTATTTTAATTTATTTTTATGGATTTACTTTATTTACACAATTTTATTGTTAAAGATTTCATTTATTTATTTATTCATGAGGAAGACAGGAGGAGATAGAAAGAACCAGACATCACTCTGGTACATGTGCTGCCAGGGATTGAATTTAGAACCTCATGCTTGAGAGTCCAATGCTTTATCCATTGCACCACCTCCTGCACCATTATATGAGAGTTTTATATGAGATAGTGTCAGAGAAAGAAGCCAGAGTACCACTCTAATACATGCATTGTAGAGGATTGAATTAGGCTTGCAAGGCTGTATGTTTTGAGGGTACTATTTCACACCTCTTTGTGATGTGTGTTACCATACCATTCCCACCACAAAGAACCTGCATCCCTCCAGTGTCTCCCTGCAGCCAACTTTGTTGGCCCCTCCACCTTTGCAGCCTTTTTCACCTCCCTCTGACTTCCTGCTTTGATTCTGTCGTCAGAGTCCAAGGACTCTGTGTGTGTATGTGTTTTATATTTATTTATTTTCCCTCTTGTTGCCCTTGTGTTTTAACATTTTTATATTTATTTATTTCCTTTTGTTGCCCTTGTTGTTTTATTGTTGTAGTTATTATTGTTGTTATTGATGTCATTGTTATTGTCGTTGTTGGATAGGACAGAGAGAAATGGAGAGAGGAAGGGGAAGACAGAGAGGGGGAGAGAAAGACAGACACCTGCAGACCTGCTTCACCGCCTGTGAAGAGACTCCCCTGCAGGTGGGGAGCCAGAGGCTCAAACCGGGCTCCTTACACTGGTCCTTGTGCTTTGCACCACGTGCGCTTAGCTCGCTGTGCTACCACCTGACTCCCGTTGCCCTTGTTTTTTATTGTTGTTGTAGTTATTATTGTTATCACTGATGTCATCATTGTTGCATAGGACAGGGAGAAATGGAGAGAGGAGGGGAAGAAAGAGGGGGAGAGAAAGATAGAGACCTACAGACCTGCTTTACCACCTGTGAAGTGACCTCCCTGCAGGTGGGGAACCCGGGGCTCGAACTGGGATCCTTACGTCGGTCCTTGCGCTCTGTGCCACTTGCGCTTCACCCGCTGCGCTACCACCTGACCACCCCATAGTTGTAACTCTTATAATCAGTGGTAGAAAGGTATAGCAAATTTAAAAAAATGAAGCAGAGGGCCGGACAGTTTGTGCACCAGGTTAAGTGCACATAGTGTGAAGCACAGGGACTGGTGCAAGGGTCCTGGTCGAGCCCTCGGCTCCCTGACTGAGCGCCCGGCTCCCTGCCTGCAGGGTGGTCGCTTCACAAGCAGTAGAATAGATCCGTAGGTGTCTTTCTTTTTTCTTTAAATTTTATTTTTTTCTTTTTATTTTTTTCACCTTTTGTTATTGCTGTCATTGTTGTTGGATAGGACAGAGAGAAATGGAGAGAGGAGGAGAAGGTAGAGGGGGAGAGAAAGATAAACACTTGTGATGCGACTCCCCTGCAGGTGGGGAGCTGGGGGCTTGAAATGGGATCCTGATGCCAGTCCGTGCGCGCTTTCTGCCATATGCGCTTAACCCGCTATGCCACTGCCTGGCTCCCTGTAGTTGTCTTTCTTTCTCTCCTCCTCTTTTCCCCTCCTCAATTTCTTTCTGTCCTATCCAACAAGAACAAAGGGAAAAAAAAAAAGGAAATATGGCTGCCAGGAGCAGTGTATTCATAGTGTAGACACTGAACCCCAGTGATAATCCTAGAGGCAAAAAAAAAAAAAAAAAAAAGGCTGAAAGCCAACAGCACCAGACACATACCTCCTTTTCCAATAGCACCAAGCACTTCCCTTCTCCCCAGCCAGGTCACCATGGTGACCATGTAGTTGAGTGTCCTTCCAGGCCATTTAGTACCTGTATAAATATTCATATTTTTACACTTTGTAGAAATATGCCCTTTGCAATCATTGGTGCTCTTCCCCCCACACACACACACATACTAAAAGCACAGTAGGCTCTTGTTTGCTTCTAGACCTGTAATCTGCCGCATTCTCTCTGGGCTCAGCTGGATCCTATCCTGTGGTCACAGCAGTTTTACTTCTCCCTTGAGCAGCCTAGCCAGAGTCCTAGAGAGAGAGGAGGAGGGGGAGCGAACATTTTTTTTTTTTTTTGCTGGGAGGTACTTGTTCATTTCGCCCTCTTTTGTGGGGTTTTGGGACTAGTAGAGCACACTGCCCACAGGTTTCTGATGTGGCAGTTAGCTTTCAAGTGTTCCTTGCATGAAGTTTGAGGGACCCAGGGCCAAAAGGACAGTTTTGTAAGATAACATCAAGGCTCTCGGTGCTTGAGCATGTCCTCCCAGGTCCAGGGCTGCCTCTGGAATGGGCCCTAGCCCTCTCTTCTGTGTCTCCTGCTAGTGACACCATCTGTGACCTGGGGGGTGTCAACGAGCTGGCAAACTACGGGGAGTACTCGGGTGCACCCAGCGAGCAGCAGACCTATGACTACGCCAAGACAATCCTCTCCCTCATGACCCGGGAGAAGCACCCTGACGGTGAGACACACTGCTTGCCAGGGTGGAGCCACCATGGGCTTAGAGATAGTGAAGTTGTGGTGTTTAGCTTCTGGTCTGTTTCCCCTACTGTACTGTGGGCAGTAACAGCATCTGTCCCTGTGTTGAGAGGGCAAGGAGTTGATGTAAATCAAACTGCCTGGCTCCCTGCACCGTATCTGGGGATAAAACATACCAGTGTCCATTCCCTGGAGGTAGATAGTGAGAGATTCCCAGGGGTATCTAGAAACCAAGCTAGGTTTCTGAACGCTGGCTCAGTAAGCATGTCATAGATTCTGGGGATCTGAATTAGTTAGCCAGCCACCTGGACAGTTGAGCTGGTAAGGCTGGATAGACACCACAGTTGTCTTCACAGTGGGGGAACTCTTGCACATGTGTGCCCCCTCATTTGCATTTCTATTAAGATGTTCTACCTTTCTAACTCTCCTTACACCCCCCCACACCCCCTTTTCCCCCTTTCTTACTCCAAAACCCAGGCAAGATTCTCATCATTGGAGGCAGTATTGCAAACTTCACCAATGTGGCTGCCACATTCAAGGTAACCAGGAACAGGGGCCTTGAGCAGTTTCTGCAGCACTGGGTTTGGGTTTGGGCTTGGGAGTTTGGGGAAAGGGGACAAAAGGGGATCCCTGCAAGCAAAGTTTGAAGCAGAAAGAAGCAAGTTCCTGTGAGTTACCCAGTTCTGGTAGGGGCACTTGTTCTAGGATCCCTTGCTGGGGAGGCAGAAGGCCCTGGGATAGATCTGCAGCTGGAGTTGTGGGTCTCTGGATGAGCAGCTGGGCTGTGATCCTTCCCAAAATTAGTGGGGAGAAGGTGGATTCCTGCCTCTCTACCTTTCTACCTTTTTAGATGAGGGGGAGAGGGAGTGAGAGAGAATTTTACTTTATCTTTATTTATTTATTTATTTATTTTCCCTTTTGTTGTCCTTGTTTTTTTATTGTTGTAGTTATTGTTGTTAATGATGTCGTTGTCATTGGATAGGACAGAGAGAAATGGAGAGAGGAGGGGAAGACAAAGAAAGAGAGAGAAAGATAAGACACCGGCAGGCCTGCTTCACCCACATGTGAAGCGACTCCCCTGCAGGTGGGGAGCCAGGGGCTTGAACAGGGGTCCTTATGCTGGTTCTTGTGTTTCGCACCACGTGCGCTTAACCTGCTGTGCTACCACTCGACTCCTGAGAGAATTTTGCTAGGGCCTCACATATGTACAAATCTCTCTGGGGACAACCCCTTTCTTCCAGAAGACCAGAGTATCACTCTGGCACAATAGGGATTGAACTTGGGACCTCGTGTTTGTAAGTCGGGCACTTTACCCACAGCACCACTTCCCAGGCTTCATGGACCTTCATTTTAAGCTCTTTGCTGATAGTGTCTCATTCTTGCAAAGCTGGTTTTGGTGTTCAACCTTTTCTTCCAAAGATTGGAATGAAGAAAATATTTTGATGATCTGGCCTTCCAGTTTGTCTACCCAGGAGCCCAGCAACCTGAGTTCCACGCATAGGGCTGGGGTGTGGACACATGGGTTAGGGCAAGTGTCACTAATGGTCAAGAAGGATGGCAGGACTGACAAAGTCTCCAGACTCAGAGTAGTTCTTTAGTAAGTGTGGCAGTTCAAGAGGAACAGGAACTTTTTTTTTTTTTTTTTTAATATTTATTTTATTTATTCCCTTTTGTTGCCCTTGTTGTTTTATTGTTGTAGTTATTATTGTTGTTGTCGTTGTTGGATAGGACAGTGAGAAATGGAGAGAGGAGGGGAAGACAGAGAGGAGGAAAGAAAGATAGACACCTGCAGACCTGCTTCACCGCCTGTGAAGCGACTCCCCTGCAGGTGGGGAGTCGGGGTTCGAACCGGGATCCTTATGCTGGTCCTTGTGCTTTGCGCCACCTGCGCTTAACCCGTTGCGCTACAGCCCGACTCCCGGAACTATTTGTTAATACTGTCATTTAAGTTGACTATATGTAGTTCAGAGAACTCTTTCATAGGACTCCAGCATAGATACTCCTCCAGCTTGCAATAAGATAATAAGAATGACTGTAGGTAGGGTGAGAGGGAAGCAGAATCTAGCTGTCATGGGAAATGTAGGGATCCCATGTCAAAGGGTATCTGTCACCCCTAGGCACTTAGTTCTCACGTCAGTGACATTCCAAGAGCTGGTGTGTCCTAGTCTCGTGCACTACTTTTCTGTGCATGCAAAGTTCTTGACTGCTGGGGCCTGCCATACATGATGAAAAGTGACCCATGTCCTATTCACCCAGGTACCATGATGTATAGAGCATGAGTGTTTATTACGGTTATAAGTAATTGGTTTGTATCTTAATTTTAGTCACATGCTTGTTCTTTTTGTGCTTCCAGGGCATCGTAAGAGCGATTAGAGATTTTCAGGGCCCTTTGAAGGAGCATGAGGTCACAATCTTTGTCCGAAGAGGTGGCCCTAACTACCAGGAGGGCTTGCGGGTGATGGGGGAAGTTGGTAAGTTGGGGGGGCTGTCTCTCCTTCCTACCCTGAGTGCTGGTGGACTGCCTTCTTGGATTCTTGGAAGAGCGCCAACCTCTGGAGACCTCCATGCTCTCCCACTCCCCTTTATCTGGTGCTACAGTTCACTTCTTTCACTCTGCCTTTCTCTGACATTGAGAATGTAGGCTTCCTAGACTGAAGCCCCAAACTTCAGAGTGGGTAGAAAAGCTATCTCATGGGAGCCGGGCAGTAGCGCAGCGGGTTAAGTGCACATGACACAAAGCTCCAGGACCAGCTCAAGGATCCTGGCTTGAGCCCCCGGCTCCCCACCTGCAGGGAGGTCGGACCCAGGTTCAAGCCCCTGGTCACCACCTGCAGGGGGGATTCTTCATATGTGGTGAAGCAGGGCTGCAATAATAATAAATTAGAAAAGAAAAGCTTTCTTGCCCAGCTATTTACTTAACAGATATTTGCAGAATGCTTGTTTTTTTTTCTTTCTTTTTATTTTTTTAAACTTTTTTATTATATTTATTTTCCCTTTTCTTGCCCTTGTTTTTTATTGTTCTAGTTATTGTTGTTATCTATGTCGTCATTGTTGGATAGGACAGAGAGAGAAATGGAGAGAGGAGGGGAAGACGGGGAGAGAAAGACAGACACCTGCAGACCTGCTTCAATGCCTGTGAAGCTACTCCCCTGCAGGTGGGAAGCCGGGGGCTCGAACCGGGTTCCTTACGCCAGTCCTTGCGCTTTGCGCCACGTGCACTTAACCTGCTGCGCTACCACCCGACTCCCCAGAATGCTTGTTCTTTGCTGATCACCATACTGAGCATTGGAGTGTCAGCCACACATGTGTCAAACTCACACAGTTGAGAAATCGAAATGTCATGAAGGTCAGCACAGCAGGGTAAAGGGACAGACAGTGTGGGGAGGGGACAGGCATTCTCAAGTGGGGTAATCAGAGTGCTTGACTGCGAAGACCTCAAAGAAAGAGGGAGAGACTCATGTCTGAGGTTCCAGAGTCTCAGGTTCAATCCCCCTGTACCATCATAAGCTAGAGCTGAGTTATGCTCTGGTTTAAAAAAATCGCCTGGTGGTGACAGTATGACAGCTGACTGTCCAGTTCTGGATAACTGGTCTTGCATAGAGGAAGGATTAGATATCATGCAGAGCTCCAGAGGGGCCTTTGCAGAGTCATTTGGACTTGAACTCTTTTAAGTGAAGATTTGGTTGATGGTTCTTTTCCCTCCCTCACAGGAAAGACCACAGGGATCCCCATCCATGTTTTTGGCACTGAGACACACATGACAGCCATTGTGGGCATGGCCCTGGGCCACAGGCCCATCCCCAACCAGCCGCCCACAGCAGCCCACACAGCAAACTTCCTCCTCAATGCCAGTGGGAGCACTTCGGTAAGTGCTAGCTTTCTCTCTGATTAGAGTGCTGAAAGGACCAGGCCTTATTTCCCGAGACAGATCAAAGCATCTGTTTGGTCATATGCGCTGCTGGGAGGTAAGCCCAAGCCCGAAGTATCATCCTGGAAAGCATACACTCTACCTACTGAGTAACCTCCCAGGTGGCTTCAATTAATTAATTAATTAATTAGATTTGCTTAATATCTTGAACTTGGGGTGGTTAGGTTGGTCAGGGTCTTATGCATGCATAATTTCACTGCTTTGGCCAGCTTTTTCATTCAGTCAGAGACAAAGACAGAAAAGAAATACTACAACATTAGAGAGTCTTCTAGTACCGTAGCACCTCCCATGTAATACCAACTCAAACTACAGATAAACAGATAGAATGTCTCTCTGAGCCTTTGACTTCTGAAGTCATATTTACTTTTTTTTTTTTTTTTTGGCATATTTACTTTTTTACTGGGTTGGAGGGGCAGATACAAGAACAACATTCAACCCTGGCATATGCAGTGCTGGAGATTAGATCTAGGACCTCAGGCTTGCATATCCTGTGCTTTACTGCTGAGTTATTATTATTTTTTTATTATTTTGTTCATTTATAAAAAGGAAACACTGACAAAACCATAGGATAAGAGAGGTACAACTCCACACAATTCCCACCACCAGAGCTCTGTATTCCATCCCCTCCCTTGATAGCTTTCCTGTTCTTTAACCCTCTGGGAGTATGGACCCAAGGTCACTGTGGGATGCAGAAGGTGGAAGGTCTGGCTTCTGTAATTGCTTCCCCGCTGAACATGGGCATCAGCAGGTTGATCCATACTCCCAGCCTGCCTCTCTCTTTCCCTAGTGGGGTGGGGTTCTGGGGAATCAAAGCTCCAGGACACATTGGTGGGGTTGTCTGTCTAGGGAAGTCAGGCTGACATCATGTTAGCATCTGGAACCTGGTTGCTGAAAAGAGAGTTAACATAGAAAGCCAAACAAGTTGTTGATTAATCATGAACGTAAAGGCTGGAATAGTGCAGATAAAGAGTTGGAGGGGGGGGTCTCCGTTTTGTAGATAGCTAGTAGGCATATTTTAGTTATATTCCAAAGGGCTGGTTTTGTTGTTGTTTTCCGTGAGCCTGAAATCTGATATGCAGGTGGATCCAAGTTAATTGTCTGGGGAGATGATGTCAGGGCTGGAAAAAGGACCAGAACGCTGGATCAGGGAAGAGAGTAGCTCCCTAATATGGGAAAGGTATATAAATATTGTTGACTGTAATCCTCATCGATTTGATCTGATCTGGGGCCCATATTCAGCTTAGGAGCCTGTGTGACCTCTGCATGCCTATAGATATGAGCTCACGTTCTGTTGTTATGAGTAGGAATGTTCCAAGCTGCCCCAATTTCAGGACCCATTTTCCTCAGGTGTAGCATAGAGTATTTTTGTTGTCCAGCCTCCCTTTGGAGGATGGAACATCTCTACCATTGTTGATCCAAGTTGAGGGCAAGGTCTTATGTGGGCCCACAAAGGGGTCTGTTTTTTTTGTTCCTGATAGAGATGACCAGTAACAATGGAGAGAGGGATTTATTCAAGGTCTAGGCCACTGCTGAGTTATTTAAGATCAGTGTTTTTTTTTTTTTTTAAAAAAAAAACAGGTCACCTGTGTTTCTCTGTATACTTTTTTAAAAGATTTATTTTTAAAGATTTATTTATTCCCTTTTGTTGCCCTTGTTTTCTTGTTGTGGTTATTGCTGTCTTCGTTGTTGGATAGGACAGAGAGAAATGGAGAGAGGAGGGGAAGACAGAGAGGGGGAGAGAAAGATAGACACCTGCAGACCTGCTTCACTGCCTGTGAAGCGACTCCCCTGCAGGTGGGGAGTCAGGGCCTCAAACCTGGATCCTTACGCAGGTCCTTGCGCTTTGTGGCACGCTACTGCCCAACTCCCTTTTTAAAATATTTTTAAAATATTTATTTATTCCCTTTTGTTGCCCTTGTTGTTTTATTGTTATAATTATTATTGTTGTTATTGATGTCATTGTTGTTGGCTAGGACAGAGAGAAATAGAGAGATGAGGGGAAGACAGAGAGGGGGAGAGAAAGATAGCGACCCCCTTGCAGGTGGGGAGCCAGAGACCCTAACCGGGATTTTTACATCCGTCCTTGCGCTTTGCGCTACCTTCACTTAACCTGCTGTGCTGCCGCCTGACTCCCAAGGTCAATGTTTTTCATGATCCTGGTCCTTGCGCTTTGTGTCATGTGCATTTAACCTGCTGTGCCACTGCCTGGCTCCCAAGATCAGTCTTTTTCAAACCAGACTTGAGTTTGACTCTGCAGTGGGAGAGACCCTGAAAATGTTGCATCAGTTCAGAGCTTGTTTGCTCTTCTGTACATCATGAGTGCAGTACTTCTGAAATGTATTTTAGAAGGTCATTAGAATAGCATGTCAGGAAAGCTGCTTCCAAAGAATAGTGCTCTACTTAGTTCTTATTGCTGAATTTTTTTTGAAACCTTAAGGGCCAGTGACTTTTACTCCCGGCTGCTACCTGTATCTGTCACTTGAACTCTGGTTTCTTGTCCCACACCAGACTCCAGCTCCCAGCAGGACAGCATCTTTTTCTGAATCCAGGGCTGATGAGGTGGCACCTGCAAAGAAGGCCAAACCTGCCATGCCACAAGGTAACTGCCAGCGGGCTCAGAAGTGTCACTCCCTGTCCATCTTCTCTTTCTGGGCCTGCTTAGCTGCTAGAGGTGGATGCAAGGTGACTTTTTTTTGGTGGGGTTTGCTGTGAGAGGGTATGATGTGGAGGGTGAGAATGGGGTATGAAGGTGCTATTACCGCAACCTTCTTTGTGGAAACCTTTCTGGTCTTTTCTCCCAAGTCAGGTGGCAGGGTTAGTTACACATAGGCTGATGCAGTCTGGACAACCTCTCCCTGGTGCATACAGAGTGTTTAAGGCATTTGTGAAACTAGTAGTGTTCCAGGTGCTTGATCATAAGCCACTGCCCTTAAAGCCCCAGGTCAGCAGTCTTGTCCACAACACAGAGTGACAGTTCCAGTTCCACAATGACTTATCTCATCGTGCTTCACAGGGGCAAAATGACTGGCATTAAGAGAGTTGGACAGGGCCAGCTGTCCCTCCAGAGGGCCTGGATGACTTTGGATAGCACATACTTCATGCCTGCTCCTCCTGCCCTCTACTCCTCCCCTCCCACATCCCCTTGGTCCTTTGCCTTTTCTTGTTTCTACTGCTGGTGGGTGCTTCTGCCTCATCCGTTGGCATGACACCTCTGGCCTGTTGCAGACTAGAAGAGAGACTAAGGTGTCAGGCCTACAAAACTTATTTGTGGGACCCTTCCCTCTGCTTTTCCTCCAAAGCCATTAATCATCAGTCAATCACTCAGTTGCCTTGGTCATTTTCTTTGACAGATTCAGTCCCAAGTCCAAGATCCCTGCAAGGTAGGATGCCCCCACCCTGCCCTGGTCCATGTGTGGCTTTGTTAGTGGGTTACAGTTCTCTTGTGTGCTTTGTTTTCTCCTCCCTGGTGAAATGAAGTATTGTATGAGATATTTTCTGTCCCCTACTTTGGTGTGTCCCACCCTCAAGACCTGTTCTTTACTCACACTCCCTCCTCAACCCTGTGTAGTTTGTACCCCCATTCAGTGCCCTGGCTATCTCTCCAGTTAGGGTGTGACAGTGGAGATCACAGAAAGAGCTAGAAACAGGCCCACAGTCTGGGAGAACATCTTGGTGCCAAGGAAGGAGGGAACCATTGAAACTACAGGAAGAACAGTAGAGAGGTGTGGGGAAGGAGGGGAACAGTAGATCACCCCAATTGTCCTGCTGCCTTCCCTTCCAACCTACCTATCTCAGCCTTACCATCCCAAAGCTCCCAATCCAGAGAGTTTAGGGGTGTGTGTGTGTGTGTGTGTGTGTGTGTGTGTGTGTAAGATGGGGTAGGTGGACAGAGAAGAGGGAGAGATACAGAAAGTCTGTGGTAAGACATGTGGTAAGTGTGCAGGTGGACCTAGGCTTTGTCTGGTGTGTTTAAGGTCACTGCTTTACAGTGAGCATTTTCTGTGCATGCTCATGCAAACAAACAGTACTCACTTTTACCTAGTGACAGGTGAAGAGATGAATCTGTTTAAAGCATCAGGTCCTATATTTATGCTTTGAGAGTCCCAGCTGACTTAAAGAAAGGGAACGGTATACTCAAAACATTTGGAAAGGCCAGGAATGCAGGCTTCTGCCTTAATTCCTTCCATTATGCACGCACGCACGCACGCACGCACAGTCTTTTGAGAGAGACCAAGACCTGCAGTGCTACTCCACCACTTGTGAAACTAGTTCCCCCTACAGGAGGGAACATGGGGCTTGAAACCAGATTATTGTTCATGTGCACCCCCACTTAGCACAGCGAGTTAAGCGCATATGGTGTGAAGCGCAAGGACCGGCATTAGGATCCTGGTTCAAGCCCCCAACCCCCACCTGCAGCGGAGTTGCTTCAGAGGCGGTGAAGCAGGTCTGCAGGTGTCTATCTTTCTCTCCCCCTCTCTGTCTTCCCCTCCTCTCTCCATTTCTCTCTGTCCTACCTAACAACAACATCAATAACAACAATAATAACTACAATAGCAACAAAAAGGGCAACAAAAGGGAAAATTAATATAAAATTAAATTTTTTAAAATTTATTTTATTGAATAGAAATAACTTGAGAGGGGTGGGGGAGAGGTAGGGAGGGAGACCAGGAGGCCCAGACCTGCAGTTTTCACCCTGCAGATGGGGACTGGAGGATTGAATTGGTGTCCTTGTGCATTGTAACGCGTGCACTCAACTAGTTGCACCACCATTTTATGTATTTCATGGTGAGAGATGCTAAAGTACTACTCAGCTTACCATCCATGGAATTTCACTTGTTTTTATTTTTGTGCTGTTTTCTAAAAGATTTATTTACTTATAAGAGAGAGAGAGAGAATCACAGCATCATTCTCGCATATGCAGTGTGGGGACTGAACTCAAGCCCTCTTACTTATAACTCCAACACTATCCACTATTCTACTTCCCGAGCCTCATTGTTCCATGTGGTGGTGGGGAATTGCACCCTGGGTGTCCTCACATGTGAATTAGGAACTTTATCCTTGAACTACCTCATGACTCTGGGGCCGATTCTTGCTTTCAGTCCCTAAAGTTGTGCTGAGAAGTGACTGGAAATCTCCTGGACCAGAGGGGGAGCCTGATGTAGAGGTGCTTCTCTTGGAGAGCTCCCTGATACTTGATCTAAGGCTTTCCCCCTTCAGCTTTGTGTCTTTGGACTCACTGTTATTATAGCCCTTTCATCTGTGGAGCTTATCCTGATTTCTCAAGCCTGTTGCATAGACAATGCCTGTGAACACACGGGTGTGGGTGCAGACTCTTAAGAATGGCTCACTATCCTGCTCAGGTACACAGCTGAATTGAGCTATAAATTTGGATGCACTTCTAACTTAAAATGTAGCTCCAGGGCAGTGGAGACAGCATAATGGTTATACAAACATTTCTCATTCCTGAGGCTCCTAGGTCCCAGGTTCAACCCAACCCCCCCCCCCCCACACACACACCACCATAAACCAGAGCTGAGCAGTGCTATGGTGTTTCTCTTCTCTTCTCTTCTCTTCTCTTCTCTTCTCTTCTCTTCTCTTCTCTTCTCTTCTCTCTCTCTCTCTGTCTCTGTGTGTCTGCATCTCTCAAAAAAAACTAAAAAAAAAAAATGTGTCTCCACTGCTACTTGACTTATCCTTCAGTTTGCTAGAACCGGAAGTGAAGAAACTGGATTAGGCGTCTTTTCTGTGCCGTGATCTCATGTCTCACCAGATCGTGGGTCTGGCTGACAATAAATCCAAGCATCAGGAGATTGTCATGAGATTGTGGCTGTGACGGGGGAAAAGCAGGCTTATACATGGAAGGGAATCCTTGCTTTGGGAAAGTGATCAGCTCTTAAATTCATTTAATCAGGCCTTGAAGCCTGCACTTGTACTTTAATTAATACCAGATGCTTCTGAGCTCAGTGCATTTTCTCTGGAGAAACTGAGAACCTCCCTGGAGGACTACACTCTAGTGAGAATTAGTGAGGAAACCGTGGGGTCAAGGTACCCGCCAACAAGTGCTGAGGCTTTCTCCTCAAGTGAGAAGTGCACTTGGACTAGCTCTTCCTTCTCCCCCCCCCCCCTTCTCTCTCTTTCTCTTTTTGGCCAAAGCACTGCTTAGCTCTAGTTTATAGTGGTGCAAGGAACTGAATCTGGGACTTGTGGAGTCTCAGACATGAGCCTTTTGCATAATCATTATGCATCTCCCTAATCACTTCTTTTTTTTATTATTTATTTATTCCCTTTTGTTGCCCTTGTTTTATTGTTGTAGTTATTATTCTTGTTATTCTTGATGTCTTCGTTGTTGGATAGGACAGAGAGAAATGGAGAGAGATGGGGAAGACAGAGAAGCAGAGAAAAAGATAGACACCAGGAGTTGGGCATTAGCACAGAGGGCCAAGCGCAAGGACCAGCTTAAGAATCTCCCACCTGCAGGGAGTCACTTCACAGCTGGTGAAGCAGGGCTGCAGGTGTCTGTCTGTCTCTCCCCCTCTGTCTTCCCCTCCACTCTCCATTTCTGTCCTATCATACAACAACAACAGCTATGATAACAATAGTAACTACAACAAGCCCAACAACAAGGGCAACAAAATGAGAAAAATGGCCTCCAGGAGCAGTAGATTTATAGTGCAGACACCAAGACCCAGCGATAACCCTGGAGGCAAAAAAAAAAAAAAAGAAGCGGGGGAATGGGAAAAGGTAATATATATATATATATATTTACAGAAATAATAGTCAACCCATATCTGTGATCTTGAGAGAACTATTACAGTTTCCAATGGAGGGAACAGGGACACAGAACTTTGGTGGTAGGAACACGTGTGGAATTATATCCCTATTAAAATCAATATTAAGTCACTAAAAACAAACAAAAAAGCCAAAAAGTTGTATTTATTTAATGAGAGAGACCAGAGTCTCGCTCTGTCAAATGTAGTAGTGGAAATGAGGCCTAAGGATGGTCCAGGCAGTGGTGCAGTGGATAAAGCCTTTGACTCTCAAGCATGAGGTCCTGAGTTCAGTCCCCAGCAGCACATGTACCAGATTGATGTCTGGTTCTTTTTCTCTCTCCTCCTGTTTTTCTCATTAACAAAAATAAATCTAAGAGAGCTGTGTGTGTGTGTAGGGGGGTGAAGCATAGGGCCTCAACATGCTGAGTCTGTGCTCTTCCCCACTGAGTCACCTTCATGGGCTGCTGTTCACTTCTGTTGCCCCTCATCACTTTCCTGTCCTCTGGAGAGCCCATCCAAGGCATTGTTCTGTGCATTAAAGTGCCACCTGATAGAGAAAAGAGAGAGCTTACTGCTCCTTCCTTTTGTAAGAACCCAGTGGAAGCTCAGTTAGAACGAATGTTTCACAGACCTCTTTCATATCTGTGCTGACTGGGCATCATTAAAATTCGGGTCTTGAGCTGAGCTGGTTTGTGTCCAGATCTACAGGTAATCAGGATAGTTTAAAGCAACCACCAAGGTGGGGAGAAGGTAGCTTAATGGTTCTGCAAAAAGAATCATGCCCGAGGCTCTGACATTTCAACCCCCCCCCTTCCCCACCCCATTATAAGTCAGAGCTGAACATTGCTCTGGAGAAAGAGAGAGAAAGAAAGGCTATCAGAATTGTTTATCAAGCTCCATTTGTATGCAAGCAGGAGGGAGACTCTTTTCATGTCTTTTCTGTGAAATGCTTGGGCCCATTAGAAATTCTCCAGCTGTGGGCCTGTTCTCTACACGGGGAATCCTTTCTTTGTTCACAGTTGGCCTGTTGACCAGTCATGTAGACCCTCCTAGCTCTTTTTGTTCGCTGTCGTCTCTCTCCAAAAGAAATAAAAGCAATTCTTCCCCAAGCTCTGAAAATTCCACTTTTCTTTTGGTTTTGATGAGTTCCACCCTCCTTGGATTTGGGGCATGGGTTGGGGTCTCCTGGGAATGCGTGATCTGGGTGCACTTGCTGTGTCTTTGCCCACCAGGAAAGAATACCACCCTCTTCAGTCGCCACACTAAGGCCATTGTGTGGGGCATGCAGACCCGGGCTGTGCAGGGCATGCTGGACTTTGACTACGTCTGCTCCCGAGACGAACCCTCTGTGGCTGCCATGGTCTACCCCTTCACGTGAGTCACAGCACAGTGGGAAGGTTGATTTCCTCGTCTGAGCCAGACTATGGGGACCAGCTATGTTATCCCCTTTGCTGGGGATCTCCCAAACCCAGATGGGGTTTATCTATATTCTGGGAGATCTTTTGTCTGAAACCAGCTCTTTAAGGGCAAAATTCTTGGCCTTTTCCTTCATCTGGTGAAGCTCCCCTTGGCTTTCTCCTCCTCTCAACCCTGGTAGGAGAGGGATGTACTGATCCCTCCTCTATCCTTCTCACAGTGGGGACCACAAGCAGAAATTTTACTGGGGTCACAAGGAGATCCTGATTCCTGTCTTCAAGAACATGGCTGATGCTATGAGGAAACACCCAGAAGTAGATGTGCTGATCAACTTTGCCTCCCTCCGTTCTGCCTATGACAGTACCATTGAGACCATGAGTTATGCACAGGTAAAGCACTGGTCCTTGTTAGGGAGGGACACTGGCAAAATTTCTGAATGATGTCCAGGGACAAAGTGCTTGGGGCTCAGGATTGGTCTGTGATTTGGGTAAAAGTGGTTGGACACGTGATCTTCAGGAAGCAGGTTTGTAGCCAAGGACAAGTGAACAGGACTGTCTGCCTGGACTGATAGATACTCTGCGCTAAAATTGGCTTTATTATTGTTATTAAATATTTATTCACTAGTGAAATTATGAAAGGGCCAAGAGCATCATTTATGATGTTCAGAATCAAGCTCAGGACTTCATGCTTGAGAATCCAGTGCCTTATTCACTGCACCACTTGCCAGGCTGCTAAGACTGACTTTGAAAACAGAGTCAGGGGGAGTCGGGTGGTAGCGCAGCGGGTTAAATGCAGGTGGCGCAAAGCGCAAGGACCGGCGTAAGGATCCTGGTTCGAACCCCCGGCTCTTTCTCTCCCCCTCTCTGTCTTCCCCATCTCTCTCCATTTCCCTCTGTCCTATCTAACAACAATGACATCAATAATAACAACAACAATAACTATAACAATAAAACAACAAGGGAAACAAAAGGGACTAAATAAATATTTTTAAAAAATAAAAGACACAACAATGAGATATCACTTCACTCCTGTGAGAATGTCATACATCAGAAAAGGTAGCAGCAGCAAATGCTGGAGAGGGTGTGGGGTCAAAGGAACCCTCCTACACTGCTGGTGGGAATGTCAATTGGTCCAGCCTCTGTGGAGAACAGTCTGGAGAACTCTCAGAAGGTTAGAAATGGACCTACCCTATGACCCTGCAATTCCTCTCCTGGGGATATATCCTAAGGAACCCAACACATCTATCCAAAAAGATCTGTGTACACATATGTTCTTGGCAGCACAATTTGTAGTAGCCAAAACCTGGAAACAACCTAGGTGTCCAACAACAGATGAGTGGCTGAGCAAGTTGTGGTATATATACACAATGGAATACTACTCAGCTGTGAAAAATGGTGACTTCACCGTTTTCAGCTGATCTTGGATGGACCTTGAAAAATTCATGTTATGTGAAATAAGTCAGAAACAGAAGGATGAATATGGGATGATCTCACTCTCAGGCAGAAGTTGAAAAACAAGATCAGAAAAGAAAACACAAGTAGAACCTGAAATGGAATTGGCATATTGCACCAAAGTAAAAGACTGTGGGGTGGGTGGGTGGGGAGAATACAGGTCCATGAAGGATGATAAATGACATAGTGGGGGTTATATTATTAAATGGGAAACTGGGGAATGTTATGCATGTGCAAACAATTGTATTTACTGTTGAATGTAAAACATTAATTCCCCAATAAAGAAATAAATTTTAAAAAAAAGAGTCAGGGGGGCTGAGCAGTAGCACAGTGGGTTAAGTGCGTAGGGTACAAGGACCAGCATAAGGATCCTGGTTCGAGCCCCCAGCTCTCCACCTGCAGGGGGTCACTTTGCAGTTGGTAAAGCAGATCTGTAGGTGTCTATCTCTCCTGTCTTCCCCTCCTCTCTTGATTTCTGTCTGTCCTATATAACAACAATAACAACTACAGCAAGGGCAACAAAATGAGAAAAAAATAGCCTCCAGAAGCAGTGGATTACTAGTGCTGGCACTGAGCCCCAGCAGTAATCCTGGAGGCAGAAAAAACAAAAAACAAAAACAGGATCCCAGGAAAATAGCAGAATGACTGTGCAAAAACTTTCATGCCTAGTGTAGGGTAGATAGCTTAATGGTTATGCAAACAAACTCCTGCCTGAGGCTCCAAAGTCTTATCTCTCCCCCTCTGTCTTCCCCTCCTCAATAACCCCGGAGGCCTAAATAAACAAATAAATATTTCCTAAAACTTTAATGGCTAGCTGCAGGATCAGTTCCAGGCACCAACATAAACTAGAGCTGAGGAGTGTTTTGGTTAACAATAACAAAATTGAACTAGGGGTGAGGCAGATAGCTCACCAGGTGGTTTGCCTACCTTTCCAGTTTTCAGCCCTGGCATCACATGGGAGGTGCTACAGCAATAGTACATTTTAGGGCTATGGTACCTCCCTCTCACAGTCTCTAGGTGAATGAAAAAGTGACCTGGCGCCATGAAATAATTGTGTATGTAGGGGTGGGGGGGCCATCCCCTGATGTCGCTAAAGCAGAGGAGTAGGGGACACAACCCAGAATCAAAGGTACATTTATATAATTGCAATAAAGAGAATTATAGAAAAAGTCAGTTACAAAAAAGTCAATATCACATTTTCATTCCCATTTCCCAGAAATAGGCCTGCTGTTCAGCCTTGTTTATATATATTTTTTGGATTTAAACAAAAGGAATAGCGTAATGGTCATGGAAAGAGAGTCTTATGACTGAGGCTCTGAAGTCCCAGGGCCAACCCCACCCCCCATCATAAACCAGAGCAGAACAGTGCTCTGATTTTATTTAATTTTTTTTATTATTATTTTTTAAATATTTATTTATTCCCTTTTGTTGCCCTTGTTGTTTTATTGTTGTAGTTATTGTTGTTGTTGTTGTTGTTGGATAGGACAGAGAGAAATGGAGAGAGGAGGGGAAGACAGAGAGGAGGAGAGAAAGATAGACACCTGCAGACCTGCTTCACCGCCTGTGAAGCGACTCCCCTGCAGGTGGGGAGCGGGGGTTCGAACCGGGATCCTTATGCTGGTCCTTGTGCTTTGCGCCACCTGCGCTTAACCCGCTGCGCTACAGCCCGACTCCCCAGTGCTCTGATTTTAAATAAATAAATAGGAATTGAAAATGAGTTACTTTTTTAGTTTAAAATAGAAGTTGATCAAATATAGCCCAAGTGCCAAATTAGCATTTCATTAAAGATCTATTTTATTTGTTGCGTGTAAGAGAGAGTTTCATATAAGGCAGAGAGAGAGAAAGAGAGAGAGAGAGAGAAGCTGGAGTATCTCTCCAGTATGTGTAGTGCTGGGAATGGAATCAGAAATCTCAGGTGTTTGCAACCTCCACTCATTTTTATAAATATGGTTTTATTGGAACACAGCTATATGTACTCATTGTGGAAGTAGCTCATTCCTGTCATGTATGGACCATCTCCTGTGAGGACATAGAGTCAAAGACTCATGTGCAGCAGAGAAAAAGAGACTTTTTTTTAAAAATTTTCCTCCAGGGTTATCACTGGGGCTGTCGACACTAGGAATCCACTGTTCCTGGAGGCCATTTTTTCCATTTTGTTTCCATTGTTATTGTTGTTAGAACAGAGAGAATTGAAAGGGGAGAGAAAGATACCTGCAAACCTGCTTCATCCCCTGCAGGTGTTGAGCCAGGGGCTCGAACCGGGATCCTTAAGAGCACTGGTGTGCTACTGCCTGGCTCCTGATAGATGCCTTTTTTAAAAAATTTATTTCTTATATTTATTTATTTTCTGTTTTGTTTTCTTGTTTTTTTAATTGTTGTAGTTATTGTTGTTGTTATTGATGTTGTTAGATAGGACAGAGAGAAATGGAGAAAGGAGGGGAAGATAGAGGAGGGAGAGAAAGATAGACACCTGCAGACCTGCTTCACCACCAGTGAAGCGACTCCCCTGCAGGTGGGAAGCCAGGAGCTTGAACCGGGATCCTTAAGCCGGTCCTTGTGCTTCGTGCCACGTGCGCTTAACCCACTGCGCTACTGCCCGACTCCCAATAGTTAACTTTTGAGCAGGCACTGGAACAGGTAGGAAAGAGTGGGACTGAATCTTGGGTTTTTGTTTTTGTTTTGTTTTTTATTTTCTAGAAGAGAGTACAATAGCTTTGATTGTAGTGAGTTTTCAGAAACATTTGTTCCAGCTTGGCTGAGTCATGTTGTTAACCAGTCAAACAACTTTAGGTGTCTTGCCTCTTTGAGAAAGGACTAAAGTAATCAGAATAAGGAGAGACAGAGGTGGGGAAGGAAAACCTGTATATTGTTAACTTTGCTTTGTCATAAAGTCTGAAAGGGGGCTTGCAAGGTGAATTGTTGAATATAACTACCTTAGATCAGGCTGAAAGTTAATAACAAGGGTCTGTGTCATCCTCTAGATCCGAACCATTGCCATCATAGCCGAAGGCATCCCTGAGGCCCTTACACGGAAGCTGATCAAGAAGGCTGACCAGAAGGGAGTGACCATCATTGGACCTGCCACTGTGAGTGTCCCTTCCAGAAAGCCTTTTGAGTTCCAGGATATGTTATGAACTTCTGGCCCTCAGGGAATTTACTTTTTGAGTGTCTCCCACTTGAATAAAAATGTGTGTGTGTGCTTTTTTTTTTTTTTTTTTTAACATGTATGCTCAACCAGGTGTGTCACCACCCGGCCCCCCTTTTTTTCCTCTCAGTATTTTTACTTGTTCATTATTGGATGGAGACTGACAGAAATTGAGAGGGGAAAGGGAGATAGGGAAAGAGACTGAGAGACACCTGCAGCGCTGCTTCACCACTGCTGAAGCTTTCCCTCTGCAGGTGGGGTGGGGATCAGGGACTTGAGCCTGAGTCCTTGTGCACTGTAATGTGTGTAATTAACCAGGTGTCCCATTGCCTGGGTCCTAAGTAAAAGGATCTAAGAGAGTGTACCTGTTGAATGGTCCAGGAGGTGGTGCAGTGACTAAAGCATTGGACTCTCAAGCATGAGGTCTTGAGTTTGGTCCACGGCAGCACATGTACCAGTGATGTCTGGTTCTTTCCTTCTCTCCTGTATTTCTCATTAATAAATAAAAATATTAAAAAGAGAGAGGGAGAGAGTACCTGTTGAAACAAAACTTCTCTGCTTACTTATTTTTGATAGAGACAGAAATTGAGATGGAAAGGCAAGTTAGAAAGAGACACGTTTGCAGCACTATTTCACCACTTATGAAGCTTCCCCCCTGCAGGTGGGAATGAGGGGCTTGAACCCAAGCCCTCGTGCACTCAACCAGGTGTGCCACTGCCTGGCCTCCAGTTCCTTTTTAATTTTTATTTTCTTCTTTTTTTTTTTAATATTTATTTACTTATAAGATGGAAACACTGACAAGACCATAGGATAAGAGGGGTACAGTTTGCATCACCAGAGTTCCGTATCACATCCCCTCCCTTGATAGCTTTCCTGTTCTTCAACCTCCTAGCAGTATGGACCCAGGGTCATTGTGGGATGCAGAAGGTGGAAGGTCTGGCTTCTGTAATTGCTTCCCCGCTGAACATGGGCGTTGACAGGTTGATCCACACTCCCAGCCTGCCTCTCTCTCTCTCTCTTTCCCTAGTGGGGAAGGGATCTGAGGAAGCAGAGCTACAGGACACATTGGTGGGGTCATCTGTCCAGGGAAGTCGAGTTGGCATCATGGTAGCATCTGGAACCTGGTGGCTGAAAAAGAGTTAACATATAGAGCCATACAAATTGTTGATTAAAGGCTGGAATATTGCAGATGAAGATTTGGGGTCTCCGTTTTGGAAATAGCTATTAGGCCTATTTTAGGTATATTCCAAAGGGCCTATGACTTTATTAGTTTTTGCCTGAGCCTGCCATCTGATATGTAGGTGGAACCAAGTTATTGTCTGGGGAGATGATGTCATGGCTGGATAAAGGACTAGAAAGCTGGATCAGTGAAGAAGAGTAGCTCCCAAATATGGAAAAAGTGTATAATTATTGTTGACTGTAAACCCCATCGATTTGATCTGGGGCCCATACTCAGCATAGGACCCTATGTAACCTCTACATCCCTGTAGGTCTGAACATGCATTCTGTGGTCATCAGTAGGAACATTCCGAGTTGCACCAATTTCAGCACCCATCTTCTTCAGGTGGTAGATAAAGTATGTTATCCAATCCCCCTTCGAAGGATGGAACATTCTCTACTATTGTTGATCCACATTGAGGGCAAGGTCCTTTGGGGGCCCCCAGAGGGGTCCATTATGTTTTTCCTGATGGAGATGACCAGTAATAATGGAAAGAGGGATCTATTCAGGTCTAGGCTCATTGTGTCTGGGTGGGAATCCCAGGACTCCCCGACTAGGGCCCCAGCTGATGGGGTGGTCTGATAGTGACTAAAGAGTCATCATTAAATTATGCCAGTCTTTTGCCCTTATTCAGCTTTTGTAGTGCTTACTTTGATAAGGTTAGCTTTGGAGTTACTCAGGGAAGTGTAATAGGAAGTAGGTGAGGAGGGTATCTAGGTCTAAGTAGAAACTATTTCATTAGATACTTTAAGGTGTCTTTTTAGGTCTTTCTACTTGCTTGCTTCATTTATTGACTCACTGCAAACTATGGTGCACTTTTGCCTTAATGTATATATTTTGCCCTAATTTATGGATACATGTGTACATGGGACCTGGTCTATATCTAGGTTTTGAGGCTTTGTTAGGAAGTAGACTACCCGAAATGGAATTAAGGAGTCCTATGAGAAAGGAAAGGTCTCACCCAAGTAATTCTTCTTATTTATAGGATAGAGACAACCAGAAATTGAAATGGTGGGCTAAGAAAGGAAGAGAGACAGAAACACCTACAGCCCTGATTCACCACTCATGAAGTTTTCCCCCTGCAGGTGGGGACCACGGGCTCAAACCCGGGCCCTTGCACATTGTAACATGTGCACTCAACCAGGTTTACCATCATCTGACCCCTCTAGTTACTTTTTTGTTGTTGTTGTTACTTAAGGTTTGTTTGTTTGTTTGTTTCTAATCTGTTGACATATTTGAGTTAAAAGCAGAGAGAGAATCAGAGCGCTCTTTCCTTTTACAGTGGAGGAGACTAGAGGATTAACAAAAAGGCCTGTTTCCACTCCAGGAGATGATAATGCTGTTTCAACCCAGTTTTTCCAACACCGTTTGTTGAAAAGACTCTCCTTTTTCCATTCAATAGTCTGGGCAGCCTTGTCAAAGATCAGATGTCTATACGTGTGGGAGCTTATTGCTGGGCTCTCAATTCTATTCTACTGGTGTCTGTTTATGTTCCAGTACCAAGCAGTTTTGATGACAATGGCCCTATAATACAATTTGAGATTTGGGAGTGTGATGCCTCCAGTTCTGTTCTACTTCAACTACTTTTTTAAGATTTTATTTATTTATTAATTAATGAGAAAGAGAGAAGGAGAGAGAAAGAACCAGACATCACTCTGGTACATGTGCTTCTGGGGATCAAACTCAGGACCTCATGCTTGAGAGTCCAAAGCTTTACCTCCTCCCGGACCACTCCACCTACTTTTTTAATGGGCTGTCTTCCCTACTTCATTTCACCTGTATATTTTCAAAGATTTAATGAGAATTATTTTTATGACTTCATTATTATTATTTTTTTACCAGAGCACTGTTCAGCTCTGGCTCATGATAGTGTAGGGGATATAACCTGGAAACCTCTGGAGCTTCAGGCACCTCCCCATCCATGAATAATTGATTTTTTAAAAAAATATTTTATTTATTTATTAATTAGAAAGATAGGAGGAGAGAGAAAGAACCAGACATCACTCTGGCACATGTGCTGCTGAGGATCGAACCCAGGATCTCATGCTTGAGAGTCCAAAGCCTTATCACTGCGCCACCTCCCAGACCACGAATTGATTTTTTTTAAAAAAGATTTTATTTATTTATTAATGAGGAAGATAGGAGGAGAGAGAAAGAACCAGGCATCACTCTGGCACATGTGCTGCTGGGGATCGAACTCAGGACCTCATGCTTGAGAGACCAATGCTTTATCACTGTGCCACCACTTCTTTTTTTTTTCCCTTTTGTTGCCCTTGTTGTTTATCATTGTTGTGGTTATTATTGTTGTTGTTATTGCTGTTGTTGTTGTTGTTGGATAGAGACAGAATTTGAGAGGGGTTTGCATAGAGGAGAGAGATAGAGAGACACCAACAGTCCTGCTTTTCCCCTGCAGGTGGGGGCCAGGGGCTTGAACCTGGGCCATTGCACATTGTAGCATGTGCACCAGGTGCGCTACCACCTGGCTCCTCCAAATGTCTTCACATAAGAAATTTCACTATAAAAAAGTTATAACCAGGGAATTGGGCGGTAGCATGTGACGCAAAGCGCAAGGACTGGCATAAGGATCCTGGTTGAGCCCACCTGCAGCAGGCGTCTATCTTTCTACAGGTGTCTATCTTTCTCTCCCCCTCTGTCTTCTCTTCCTCTTTCCATTTCTTTCTGTCCTATCTAACAATGATGACATCAATAACAACAATAACTACAACAATAAAACAACAAGGACAACAAAAGGGAATAAATTAAAAAATTGTTTTTTAAAAAAGTAATAACCAAAATAAGGGGGGTGGGAGGAAGGGAACAGATGGTGGTGCCCCTGATTGAGCACACATATCACAGTGTGCAAGGACCTAGGTTCAAGTCCCCAGTGTCCACCTGCAGAGAAGCTTTACAAGCAGTGAAGTAGTTCTGCAGGTATCTGTGTTTCCCTCTCTAGCTCCTCCTTTCATCTCAGTTTCTTATTTATTTATTTATTTATTCCCTTTTGTTGCCCTTTTTTATTATTATTGTACTTATTGTTGTTATTGATGTTATTGTTTTTGGATAGGACAGAGAAATGGAGAGAAGAGGGGGAGAGAAAGATAGACACCTGCAGACCTGCTTCACCGCTTCTGAAGCGACCCCACCCTGTAGGTGGGGAGCCAGGGGCTTGAACCGGGATCCTTATGCTGGTCCTTGTGCTTTGTGCCACCTGCGCTTAACTTGCTGTGCTACCGCCCGACTCCCCTCAGTTTCTTTTAGTCTAAATAAACAGCAGAGTTTCACCGATTCCCCCCTCCCCTTATGCACAGTTGTTGTAATAAAGTTTTCCTGATGATGAGATTTTCAAACTGAGCTAGGTGCCTTTCAGCTCTCACTGGGGTAATGCCAAGCAATGGTATACACCTATGTTATACACCTTTGATGACAGCTTTTATTTTTTTAGAGTAGGGAAATGACAACCCTGAAGATAGATGTCTGAAACTGCTTTAGAAAACGTATACTTGGGAGTCGGGCGGTAGCGCAGTGGGTTAAGCGCACGTGGCACAAAGTGCAAGGACCTTAAGGATCCTGGTTTGAGCCCCTGGCTCCCCATCTGCAGGGGAGTCACTTCACAGGCAGTGAAGCAGGTCTGCAGGTGTCTGTCTTTCTCTCCCCCTCCATCTTCCCCTACTCTCTCCATTTCTCTCTGTCCTATCCAACATCAACAACAACAATAACTACAATAATTAAAAACAACAAGGACATCAAAAGGGAATAAATAAATAAAGAAAGAAAGAAAGAAAACATATACTTTTACAGATAAGGTCCTTAGAGGCTGGGCAGTAGCACGCCTGGTAGATTGCATATATTACCGTCCACAAAGACTTGGGTTCAAGCCCCTGGTTCCCACCTATAGGGAAGGGGAAGCTTCATGAGCTCCTCTCTTACTCTCCCTTCCCCCTCAATTTATTTCTGTTCTACCAAAGAAAAAATGAGGGGAGGGGTTGGGGATGAGCAGTGGATTTATTATACAGGCACTGAGCCCCAGGGATGACCCTGGTAGCAAAAAAAAATAAAATAAAATAAGGACAAGTTTTTCTGTGGAATGTCTCTCAGGAAAGAAGAGGGCCTCCATCCATGGGATACCCATTTTCAGGGGTTCCCGATCTTGCTAGAGTAGACTGAGCAGGTAGTTTGTAGTAGGCTTTGCAGTTCCTCTGATCTCTGTGGCCAATCAGCTCATCTTTCCTTCCTGACTGCTGTTTCTGCCCTTGCAGGTTGGTGGTATCAAACCTGGGTGCTTTAAGATTGGAAATACTGGTGGGATGCTGGACAACATCTTAGCCTCCAAACTGTATCGCCCCGGCAGTGTGGCCTATGTCTCACGCTCTGGGGGCATGTCCAACGAGCTCAACAATATCATCTCTCGGACCACAGATGGCGTCTATGAGGGCGTGGCCATTGGAGGGGACAGGTGATAAACTGTGGGAACTATGGGAATCATATGAAACCCTGGGTCCTCTAGTCTCTGCTTAGTTCCTGCTGAGTTCCAAGCACATAGAGGTGTTACTTAAGCCCATAGGCTGAAACATTTATTGTCTTGTCTTAGGACAGACTTGACCATAAAATAAAAAATACAAGGGAGGGTATTTCTACAAATTACTTGAGTTCTTGGAAAAGTGAGGTTTTGTTTGTTTGCCAGTTGTAGTCATTTGGGAGGCCACAGGATGCATTGGCTAGGGACCATTTCTGAAATCAGACTGAAGGGCTTCAAATTCCAGTTTCCCTGGTTATCGTGCCTGAGGGGTGGTGTCCTGCTTAGGCTGATTACTCTTGCTAGATGCCCTTTATCCTTCCCTTTATCCCCCATGTGGGGGTGTAATGACTAATTTAGGGCTTGGCACCTAGTAAGTACTTAGGAAGTGTTCATTATATTGTTAGTTAATTGTTGTGAATGGAGAAACTTCTACTACTGCCACACTCATACTTGTGGTCACCCAAATAGGTGACGCTCTCCCCACATCTATTCCCACCCCAGACATGTCCTTTCTGTTCTTACCAGGTACCCTGGCTCAACGTTCATGGATCATGTCTTGCGTTACCAGGACACTCCAGGAGTCAAAATGATAGTGGTTCTTGGAGAGGTGAGTTAATAAGGAAAAAGAAAAAAAAAGATACCTGGTTATAAAAGTGATGGGTGATTATTTTTTATCAAAGCACTACTCAGCTCTGGCTTATGGTGGTGTCGGGGATTGAGCCTTGGATTTTGGAGGCTTGGGCATGAGAGTTTTTTGTTTTTTCTGTTTACACCACTCAATCTCAATTAAAAAAAAATTTTTTTCCAGTCCAGAAAGCTGTTTCTCTTCTATCTTTCTTTCTTTCTTTCTTTTTTTTTTTATTTCTTTACTGGAGAATTAATGTTTTACATTTAACAGTAAATATAATAGTTTGTACATACATAATATTTCCCAGATTTCCATATAATAATACAACCCCTACTATGTCCCTTGTCATCCTTCTTGGATCTGTATTCTCCCCACCCACCCACCGCAGAGCTTTTTACTTTGGTGCAATACGCCAATCCCAGTTCAGGTTCTACTTGTGTTTTCTCTTCTGATCTTGTTTTTCAACTTCTGCCTGAGAGTGAGATCATCCCATATTCATCCTTCTGTTTCTGACTTATTTCACTTAACATGAATTTTTCAAGGTCCATCCAAGATAGGCTGAAAACGGTGAAGTCACCATTTTTTCACAGCTGAGTAGTATTCCACTATGTGTGTGTGTGTGTGTGTGTGTGTGTGTGTGTGTGTGTGTGTGTGTGTATATATATATATATCACAACTTGCTCAGCCACTCATCAGTTGTTGGATACCTGAGTTGCTTCCAGGCTATTATAGGCTATTACAAATTGTGCTGCCAAGAACATATGTGTACACAGATCTTTTTGGATGGGTGTGTTGGGTTCCTTAGGATATATCCCCAGGAGATAAATTGCAGGGTCCTAGGGTAGGTCCATTTCTAGCCTTCTGAGAGTTCTCCAGACTGTTCTCCACAGAGGTTGGACCAATTGACATTCCCACCAGCAGTGTAGAAGGGTTCCTTTGACCCCACACCCTCTCCAGCATTTGTTGCTGTTCCCTTTTCTGATGTGTGACATTCTCACAGGAGTGAAGTGGTATCTTGTCTTGATTTGCATTTCTCTGACAGTCAGAGACTTGGAGCATTTTTTCATGTGTTTCTTGGCCTTTTGGATCTCTTCTGTGGTGAATATTCTGTCCATGTCTTCCCCCCATTTTTGGATGGGGTTATTTGTTGTCTTCTCGTTGAGATTTGCAAGTTCTTTATATATTCTGGTTGTTAGCCTCTTGTCTGATGTATGGCATGTAAAGATCTCCCATTCTGTGAGGGGTCTTTTGGTTTGGGTAGTGGTTTCTTTCCCTGTCCAGAAGCTTTGTAATTTGATGGAGTCCCATAGGTTTATGCTTGCCTTAGTCTTCTTTGTAATTGGATTTGGTTCATTGAAGATGTCTTTAAAATGTATGCGGAAAAGAGTTCTGCCAATATTTTCCTCTAAGTATCTGATAGTTTCTGGTCTAACATGCAAGTCCTTGATCCACTTGGAATTTACTTTTGTATTTGGTGAAATATAGTGGTTCAGTTTTCATTCTTCTGCATGTTTCAACCCATTTTTTCCAGCACCATTTGTTGAAGAGAGACTGCTTTCCCCATTTAATAGTCTGGACACCTTTGTCAAAGATTATATGTCCATAGGTGTGTCAATTAAAAAATTTATGTGTGTGCGCGCGCGCGCGTGCGTGCGTGCGTGTGCCTTTGGTTATATAAGTTGATAGTTTCTGGCAGTCCCACTCCTTGGACTGTAGTTTTCCCTTTTTACACTTCTGTGTATGTCTCTAAAGAAAAGAATCTTTGCCTTCTGGTGCCACAAGGCCTCGTAGTGTCTATTAAGAAGATGCTTTGCGAATCGCCCAGTCAGGAGGGAAGCGAAAGGCAGGGTTTGCTGGGATTTGGAGCCCATACAATAAATCCATGGCTTCTGGAAGCCATTTGCCGCAAAAAAAAAAAAAAAAAGAGAAAGAAAGAAAGAAAGAAAGAAAGAAAGAAAGAAGATGTAGAAGAAGAAGATGCTTTGCATTGGCAAAGTGCCAGTGAGTATCTGGAGGAAAAAGTGCATCTTTAATTTGGAAGAGTACTAAACCCTCATATGTTGGTTGTGCTACTGATTGGGTCTGCTCCTAAATCTTTTAATATCCACAACCCAGGAAGGGGGAGTCCCAGCGATATCTACTGTCCTTGTACAATTCTTCCCTGTATTCCCAATTGTTCTAGCCATGTTACAATTCAACACACTTGACCACTCTTGGCTCTGCCCCTACGGTAGATTTTCCTGCTGCAGTGTTGCTCTTACGGTGGGGTTCACTAACTGGGCTTTTCTTGTTTGCTGGTCCTTGATAGATTGGAGGCACGGAGGAATATAAGATCTGCCGGGGCATCAAGGAGGGCCGTATCACCAAGCCTGTGGTCTGCTGGTGCATCGGAACCTGTGCTACCATGTTCTCCTCTGAGGTATGGCTGAAACAGGTCAAGATGGGGCACAAGGTGGACCTTATGGTCATAGTAAGGTCCATTTGATATCTAATTGCTACACTATGCTCTAGCTCTCTAGGACCTGAAATTCATTTTTAGGAGCTTTACTCATCATCCGACTAAGGTCAGAGAAAGTTTCTGTGTCTCACTGAACATGGTTGTGAGTTAGGAGCTAGAATCTACTGTCTGGAGGAGTGTAAAAGGCTTCACTGAGAACAACAGAGAGGGAAGATGAGACCGAGGAGGGAGAAGACACACACACTGAGCCAGGAAGGGCTGTGATGTGAAGTGCCATGCTGGAAGATGTTCCTTCTGGATATGTTAACATGATTGAATACATGTCAAGATGCCGTGTATCCCACGAGGAATGAAATGATTACCAATTTTTTCACCATCTTTGAAGTTCCCCCATACTGTCCATGGTTCCTCTTTGTGGTGCTGGGGCTCAATCCCAGAACTTTACACACTGCTAGGTATATGCTGTACCAGGTGAGCTATTTTCTGATCCCATTCACTGTGGCTCTCAGATAACTCTTGCTCCCATTAGCCTCAGGGGATGTCAAATGAAGGTTTTTGTGAAGCTGGGTTGCCAGGCTGTTTCCTGGCTCCACTTCCCATCAGGTGTGTGACCTTGAACAGGTGAGTGAACTCCTGAGCTGTGTGTATCCTCACTTCTAAAGTGAGAATTGATCATCCTGCTTATTTAGTGGGCCTGTTTGAAGCTTGAAGTGATTGATGACTAGTGTTCCTCTGTTACAACCTATAATCAATGCAGAAACTTCCCAGAAGCCTGTATTCTTTCCCCTGGGGGACTAACAAACCTTGTCAAGCCAGTTTTCTTTGCCTCGCAGGTACAGTTTGGCCATGCCGGCGCTTGTGCCAACCAGGCTTCTGAAACTGCAGTGGCCAAGAATCAGGCTTTGAAGGAGGCAGGAGTGTTTGTGCCCCGGAGCTTTGATGAGCTTGGAGAAATCATCCAGTAAGTGGGCCTCTCCCTGCCTTTCCCAGTCTCTCCTCAGGGCAGCAGCCTTTTCAGTAGAGGGTTCACTAGTCCTGTCCCTTTCACCTGCAGCTATAGAGATAGCCCAGCAGTTACACAGTTACAGACCATTCAGACTAGTGTTAAAATATACTTAGTTTTTCTGAGCCTTCCTGTTTGGCTAGGCATAAGTGATAGGTTAGAAAGTACCTCCTAAAAATGGTGACTTCACCGTTTTCAGCCGATCTTGGATGGACCTTGAAAAAATCATGTTGAGTGATGTAAGTCAGAAACAGAAGGATGAATATGGGATGATCTTACTCTCAGGCAGAAGTTGAAAGACAAGATCAGAAAAGAAAACAGAAGTAGAACCTGAAATGGAATTGGCGTATCGCACCAAAGTAGAGAATACAGGTCCAAGAAGGATGACAGAGGACCTAGTGGGGGTTGTATTGTTATATGGGAAACTGGGGAATGTTATGCATGTACAAACTATTGTACTTACTGTTGAATGTAAAACATTAATTCCCCAATTTAAAAAAAAGGAAAGAAAAGAAAAAAAATAAGAAAGTACCTCCTGGGAAGTTGGGCATTAGCGCAGCGGGTTAAGCACATGTGGTGCAAGGACTGGCTTGAGGATCCCAGTTCAAGCCCCTGGCTCTCCACCTGCAGGGGAGTCGCTTCATAGACTCCCCTGAAACAGGTCTACAGGTGTCTACCTTTCTCTCCCCTTTTCTGTCTTTCCCTCCTCTCCATTTCTCTTTGTCCTATCCAACAATGATAATAACTATAATAAAACAACAAGGGCAATAAAAGGTAATAAATAAATATATATATATTTTAAAGTACCTTCTGATTAACTAAGAAATGGATATCCTATTTCTTCCCACATCTCCCTTCTGTTTGTCCTTGGCTTCCCGATTCAACTTTCTAGAAAGCTGCCTTCAAAGAAGGGGGGTAGGGTGTTGGTTAGAACATTTTCAATTAGTTTTCAGGAATTCAACTGGTAAGGCTAAGCTCCTAAAAGGAGAAGGTACAAAGTGTGTGGGATATTTGGCTGAGCATTTTGGGGATGGCCTGGAGAACCTGCAGTAATCTTTTCATCTGCCCCTTCCCCAACTATCAGGTCTGTGTATGAGGATCTTGTGGCCAAGGGGGTGATTGTACCTGCTCAGGAGGTACCGCCCCCCACCGTGCCAATGGACTACTCCTGGGCCAGGGTAGGTACCATGTATGTCCCTATCAGTTTGAACAAAGGAAATGTGGAGGCCAAGGTTTTGAATTGACTAGCCTCAAACTCCTGTGAAGTGGGCCTGCCC